>NC_086444.1:745364067-745549861 GCF_028390025.1 Pseudophryne corroboree
CCCAAGGTGGTGTCTTCATTTCATATGAACCAACCTATAGTGGTGCCTGTGGCTACGAGTGACTTGGAGGATTCCATGTCCCTGGATGTAGTCAGGGCCTTAAAAATATATGTAGCCAGGACGGCTAGAATTAGGAAAACAGATGCATTGTTTGTCCTGTATGCTGCCAACAAGATTGGCGCGCCTGCTTCGAAGCAGACTATTGCTCGCTGGATCTGTAACACGATTCAGCAGGCTTATGTTACGGCTGGATTGCCATTACCGAATTCAGTAAAGGCCCATTCCACTAGGAAGGTGGGCTCTTCTTGGGCGGCTGCCCGGGGCGTCTCGGCATTACAGCTTTGCCGAGCAGCAACTTGGTCGGGGTCAAACACTTTTGCTAAATTCTACAAGTTTGATACCCTGGCTGATGAGGACCTAGCATTTGCTCAGTCGGTACTGCAGAGTCATCTGCACTCTCCCGCCCGATTGGGAGCTTTGGTATAAACCCCATGGTCCTTACGGAGTCCCCAGCATCCTCTAGGACGTAAGAGAAAATAAGATTTTAAACTTACCGGTAAATCTTTTTCTCCTAGTCCGTAGAGGATGCTGTCCCAGTGCGGAAAATTTGCAAGACTTGTATATAGTTATTGCTTACATAAGGGTTATGTTACAGTTAGAATCGGTCTTGGACCGATACTGTTGTTTGTTCACACTGTTAACTGGTTAGGTGTATTCCAGATTATATGGTATGATTGGTGTGGGCTGGTATGAATCTTGCCCTTAGATTAACAAAATCCTTTCCTCGTATTGTCCATCTCCTCTGGGCACAGTTCTCTAACTGAGGTCTGGAGGAGGGGCATAGAGGGAGGAGCCAGTGTACACCATACTAGAAAGTTCTTTTAGGTGCCCATGTCTCCTGCGGAGCCCGTCTATACCCCATGGTCCTTACGGAGTCCCCAGCATCCTCTACGGACTAGGAGAAAAAGATTTACCGGTAGGTTTAAAATCTTATTTTCAGAACCGGGATAAGCGCTGGGTTGTGAGCTGGCAAACTCCCTCTGTGTTTCCCTGACAGGCTTTACTGTGGGTCTGTCACGACTGTCCAAAAAGGTGGCGCTTCTGTCCCCTGACACGGCAGCCCTAAAGTTACCTGCGGATCTTAAGCAGGAAAATCCATTGAAATCCATTTATGTCACTACAGGTACGCTGCTCAGACCTGCCGTTGCTTCGGCGTGGGTGAGTAGCGCTACTGAAAAGTGGGCAGATAACTTGTCATCTGAGTTTGATACCCTGGATAGGGATAGCATTCTTTTGACACTGGGTTATATCAAGGACGCTGCAGCCTACCTAAAGGAAGCTGCGAGAGACATTGGCCTTTTGGGATCAAGGGCCAATGCCATGGCAGTCTCAGCTAGAAGAGCATTGTGGATTCATCAATGGAATGCTGATGCTAAGTCTAAGAAGGCTATGGAGTTTCTGTCGTATAAAGGTAGTGTCTTGTTTGGTGACGGCCTCGCTGACCTGCTATCTACGGCTACCGCGGGTAAGTCATCATTTTTACCTTATGTTCCTGCACAACAAAAGAAAGCGCACCACTATCAGATGCAGTCCTTTCGGCCCAATAAATACAAAAAAGGACGAGGGGCTTCCTTCCTTGCTTCTAGAGGAAGAGGAAAGGGAAAAAGGTCACCGGCTGTGGCCAGTGCCAGATTAAGGTCTTAATGGGCCTGGAGCTGAAATTTTTGAAGGGCCTGTTGTGTGTTTCCTCAGGGCTGTGATGGGGGCTACGGATATGGGTGCGTGACCAGTGCTGTATTTAAATATATGTATATATGCGTGTGTGTTTGCGTGTTTAAAAATAAAATAAAAAAATCTATCTATATATCTTTATCTCTCTCTATATCTATCCATCCATCTATCTATCTATCTAGAGCAGGGCTGGCCAAACCGATCCTCGAGATCTACCAACAGTTCATGTTTTCCAGGCCTCCTGGAGACCTGTAAAATTTTCAGTTGGGAATGAATGCAGCACATCTTAATTAGTAATGACTACACCTGTGCACCAGCTAGGTAATCTGGAAAATGTGTACTGTTGGTAGATCTCGAGGACTGGATTGGCCAGCCCTGATCTAGAGAGAGGAGAGAGTCACTGGGGGGAATTTATTTTTTGGGTGCCCATAAGTAATGGGCGCCCAATGGAACTATTCAATTGTATTGCCATGACTGCATGATTGCTGCTCACAGTCTCTTGAGGTGGTGAGCAGAAATCTGTGAAAAATTGGCTGTTGGAGCGCCCAAACTGCTGTTTTGGCAGCATGACCAATAGTTTAGACTGGTTTAGCCACTTTACGCAGTTTTACCAAGTGCTTCTAAGTGATAAGCAATAGGTGCCCATGGACTTCACTTTAATTTGCATTACAATTTAATAGCTCTGTCGAGCTGCCATTAATTATGGGCATGCAAGAAACAATTGGATTCAACTCACTAAGGGGGTCATTCAGACCTGATGGCACGCTAGGATTTTTTGCTGCGCTGCGTTCAGGTCAGAACTGCGCATGCGTATGCACCACAATGAGCAGGTGCGTCATACGGTTACAAAGCGGATTGTTGCTGAGTGATGGATTGTATAAAGAATCCATTCGCACAGCCGATCACAAGGATATTGACAGGAAGAAGGCGTTTGTGGGTGGCAACTGACCATTTTCTGGGAGTGGTAGGAAAAACGCAGGCGTGTCCCAATCGTTTGCAGGGCGGGTGTCTGATGTCAATTTCGGGACCAGACAGGCTGAAGTGATCGCAGCGGCTGAGTAAGTCCTGGGCTACTCAGAAACTGCAAAGAACTTTTTTGTGCAGCTCGGCTGCACATGCGATCACACACTTGCAAAGCGAAAATACACTCCCCCATAGACGGCGACTATCTGATCGCAGCGCTGCAAAAAGTAGCTAGCGAGCGATCAACTCGGAATGATCCCCTATGTCAAAGGACACAGTGGGGGAGATTCAAATGTTTGAAAAGTCAGTTGGGTGTTTGTTTTTTCCTATCTAATAGACAGACACCCAACCGACTTTTCAAAACATTTGAATCTCCCCCAGTATGTCTAATCAAAATAGATATGTAAGTGTGTTTGTATGTATGTATGTATGTATGTATGTATGTATGTATGTATGTATGTATGTATGTGTATATATATATATATATATATATATATATATATATATATATATATATATTATATACACACATATATACTATGCTGTGAGGGCATCTGTGAAGCTTAACCTTGGAGTGCCATACCGAAAAAACTGGGAGTGCCATACCGAAAAAAAAACGCCTCACCTCAGGAGGATCAGTCAGCCTGCCAGGCCCGGGCCACCTTCATGGAGAATCCTGCTGTCAATGCTGCCAGTGCTTCCTGGTGCAGTGGTGGCATGGCGGCACACTCAGAGCCGGCCCTAACCAGTTTGATGCCCAAGGCAAGATTCTAGCTGGTGGCCCCTAGCATCGCCCGCTAGTTCCGCCTCTGACCAGCACCCTTCTCCCAGCATCGCACCCATCACCCAACAGTACAGATCACAGCAGCAGCCAGCAACACCCATCACCCCTCATAAAGGGGAAGAGAGGGATAGAGAGACAACGGGGTGAGAGAGAGAGAGGAGAGAGAAAGGGAGTAGAGAGAAAGGGAGTTGAGAGAAAGAGAGAGAAAGGGACACAGACAGCAGGGTAGAGAAATCAGGGTGAGAGAGGAGAGAGAGGTGAGAGGGGGAGAAGGAGAGAGGGGGAGTGGGAGAGGGTTGAGAGAGGGGGGAGCAGGGTGTAAGAGAGGGGAGGGAGAAGAGAACAAAAGAAAGAGAGAGATAGGTAGAAAGAATGTTAGAGAGAAAGAAAAATAGGGAGAGAGAGAAAAAGAGAGCGAGGTGAGACAGAGGGAGGGGTGAAAGGAGAGAGAGAGAGAGAAAGAAATAAAGAGAGTGGAGAGAGAGAGGAAGGATGAGATATAAGGGAAAGAAAGAAAGACAGAAAGAAAGAAAGAAAGAAAGAAAGACAGACAGACAGACAGACAGAAAGAAAGAAAGAAAGAGAAAGAAAGAAGGTTGAGATAGGTGGGTGAGAGGTTTGAAAGAGGGAGAGGGGGGCGGGGGAGAGGAGGCAGGGGAGAGAGAATGAGAGGGAGAGAAAAGAGAGAGAGAGAGAGAAAGAGGGGTATAGAGAGAGAGAGAGGTGAGACAAAGGAGGGGGTGAGACAACGGAAGGGGGAGAGACAACGGAAGGGGGAGAGGAAAGAGGTGACAGAGTGTGGGTGAGAGAGAGAAAGAGAGAGGAAAGAGAAAGGGGAGAGAAAGAGAGGTGAGACAGACAGCAGGGTAGAGAAAGCAGCGCAAGAGAGAGTCGAGAGGAGGAGAAAGAAAAAAAGACAGAGAAAGAAAGAAAGAGAGACAGACGGTTGTTAGAGTGGGGGAGCAGGGTGTAAGAGAGAGTGAAAGAGAGCAAAAGAAAGCGAGGGAGAGAGGGTTAGAGAGAGAAAGTATGAGGGAGAAAAAGGTGAGACAGAGAGGTAGTGTAAGAGAGAGGGTTGAGAGAGAGTGGGATGAGGTGGAGAGCAGGGGAGAGAGAGAATGAGAGAGAGACAGGGAGGATGCGAGACAAAGTTGAGTGAGACAGGGGTGTGTGAACGAGGGAGAAGGTCGGAGAAGAGGGAGCAGGGTATAGAGAGAGAGGGGGGACAGAGAAAGAGAGAAAGAAAGAGCAAGACAGATAAATGAGAGAAAGAAAAGAGAACGAGAGAGAGAGAGAGAAGGGGGTGACAAAGAGGGGGGGGGGTGCAGAATGAAAGAAAAAGAAAGAGGGAAACAGTGGGGGTGAGAGAGACCAGGGTTGAGAGAGGGGAAAGTAAGAAAAAGTGAGAGGTGAGACGGATGGAGGGTTGAGAGAGAGGGGGTACAGATGGCCCTGTGTACTTAGCTCTGTCCCCCTGCCCCCAGTACAAGTGACACTGTGCGTCCCTCCCTTCAGTGAAACGGCACTGTGTACCTCGGGCAGTAGTGGGTCCCCCTTCTCATCAGTGACAGTAAAAGCGGGTCCCCTTTCTTCTCCGGCAGCAGTGGGTCCCTTCTTCTGTTATTTGTTGGATCATGACGTCGGGCAACAGCGTCAGAGAGGGGTAAAAATGGTGAGTGTGGCTGGATTGGCTGGACCACCTCCTCCTGCTAGTACTGCTGCATGCCCCTTCATGGCACCACACTGCCACAGGTCCCTGCTTAAAAAAAAAAAAAAAAGTGGCAGAAACAACATGGGGTGGCTCCGACAGTGCCTCCAGTCACCCCACACAGCCTGTTACCCCAGTCACCCCCCTCCCCACACACACAGCCCACAGCCTGTTCACCCCAGCCACCACCCCCCTCCCCGCACATACACAGCCTGTTCCCCCTAGTCACATACACACACACAGCCACCCCCCAGCCAAGTCATCCCCCCTCCCCTCAAACTCACACGGCTTGTTACCCCCAGTCACCCCCCCACACACACAGCCTGTTACCCCCAGTCACCCCCCCACACACACAGCCTGTTACCCCCAGTCACCCCCCCACACACGCAGCCTGTTACGCCCAGTCACCCCCCCACACACACACACAGTCACCCCCCCAGCACACACACACACAGCCTGTTACCCATACTTGCCTACCTGACCCTCTCCATGAGGGAGAAAATGCTCTGTTCCTGGACTTTCCTGGTAATGTATGATTGCCATCACCTGTGGTGAAACACCTTTCTTATCAATTAACTAGCACACCACAGGTGATGGCAATCATACATTACCAGGAAAGTCCAGGAACAGAGCATTTTCTCCCTCATGGAGAGGATCAGGTAGGCAAGTATGCTGTTACCCCCAGTCACCCCACCACACACAGCCTGTTACCCCCAGTCACCCCCCACACAAACGCACAGCCTGTTACCCCCAGTCACCCCCCACACAAACGCACAGCCTGTTACCCGCAGTCATCCCCACACACACACACAGCCTGTTACCCCCCACACACACACACACAGCCTGTTACCCCCAGTCACCCCCCCCCACACACACACACACACAACCAGTTACCCCCCAGTCACCCCCTCACACACATACCCTGTTACCCCCAGTCACCCCCCCACACACACACACAGCCTGTTACCCCCAGTCACCACACATACACTCAGCCTGTCTCCTCCCCCCACACACAAACACACATGTATTCTGTACCTGTCACCTCCAAGTCCCCACAGAGGAAGCAGTAAGGGGCAGGCCACACACAGACTACCGCCAGGAGCCAATCAAATTTGGGGGCGTGGCCTATCGGACCCCTGTGGCCACGCCCATTTTTATAAAGAAAACCCTACCATGCAGCGTTACAGCACCTGGCTGGAGGCGGAGCTACCCGGGACTCCGGAAGAGAGGAGGAAACACTGACTGGTGTCACGTCATTGCCTGTGCAGCGCAGGGAGGGTTAGTGACCCCTTCAACTCCGCTGCCCTGTGTATGAAGTTTGTGCCTGCGGTGGCCTTTGTGCGTGGGTGCCACAGGAGGAGGGTAGGTTACAGCCCACGGTCGGAGGGTGGCAATTGCAGGCTGCTGTAGCAGGAAAAATGTTTCCTGTCTACAGCCGCAGCACAGTAGATGCAGTGGGCCTATTTTGATGGGGGGGGGCCTGGAGCTGCAGCTCCATCCGCCCCATTGTTAATCCGGCCCTTGCTGTGGCAGGTTCCCAAGATCAGAAGTCATCTCCGGCTTCTGCCAAATCCACTGCATGACGCTGGGACTCCTCTGCGGGAGTCCGCACCGGTGGGGGCACGTCTCCAACTCTTCAGTCAGTTCTGGGTTCGTTTGGCCCTAGACCCATGGGTGTTAGAAATAGTGTCCCAAGGGTACAAACTGGAGTTTCAAGACGTTCCCCCTCTGCGATTTTTCAAATCAGCCTTACCAGCTTCTCTTCCGGACAGGGAGGTAGTATGCGATTGCGATACAAAAGCTGTGTCAAAATCAAGTCATTATCAAGGTGCCCCCGTCACAACAGGGAGAAGGTTTTTATTCGAGCCTCTTCGTGGTCCCGAAGCCGGACGGCTCGGTCAGACCAATTCTGAACATAAAATCCCTCAGTTTCTATCAGTGAAATTTCAAATTCAAGATGGAATCTCTCCGAGCAGTGATCTCCAGTCTGTAGGAAGGGGATTTTATGGTGTCGGTCGACATAAAGGATGCATACTTACACGTCCCCATATATCCTCCGCATCAGGCTTACCTGAGGTTTGCGATTCAGGATTGTCATTACCAATTTCAGACGTTGCCGTTTGGTCTAGCCATGGCTCCGAGGGTTTTCACCAAAGTTATGGCGGAAATGATGGTTCTCCTGCGCAAGCGGGGAGTCACAATTATCCCGTACTTGGATGATCTCCTGATAAAGGCGAGATCCCGGGACCGATTACTGCAGAGCATTACGATTTCCATGACCGTTCTGCAACAACATGGTTGGCTCCTGAACTTGCCAAAGTCACAGTTGAGTCCGACAAAACGACTGTCGTTTTTGGGAATGATTCTGGACACAGAATTACAGAGAGTGAATTTCCAGAGCATTTTCTTCTGGAAGAAAAAAAGAGTCTGGTCAAACAAATTCTGAAGCCAGCGAGAGTGTCAATCCATCAATGCACTCGATTACTGGGGAAGATGGTGATGGCCTACGAGGCCATTCAGTCTGGCAGGTTCCATGCCAGAGGGTTTCAGTGGGATCTGTTGGATAAGTGGTCCGGGTCCCATCTGCACATGCACCGACACATAATCCTGTCTTCCAAGACCAGAATCTCACTCCTGTGGTGGCTGCACAGTTCTCACCTCCTAGAGGGATGCAGGTTCGGGATCCAGGACTGTATCCTGGTGATCACGGATGCGAGTCTCCGAGGCTGGGGTGCAGTCACACACGGGAAAAATTTCCAGGGAAAATGGTCAAGCCAGGAAGCTTGTCTACACAAACATTCTGGAATTAAGGGCCATTTACAATGGCCTTCTACAAGCGGAACATCTTCTTCGCGATCTGCCCGTCTTGATTCAGTCGGACAACATAACAGCAGTGGCGTACATGAACCGCTAGGGTGGAACTACGAGCAGAGCGGCAATGGCAGAGGCCACAAAAGTTTTCCGCTGGGCGGAAAGACATGTAAGCGCTCTGTCATCGGTCTTCATTCCAGGTGTGGACAACTGGGAAGCAGACTTCCTCAGCAGACACGATCTCCATCCAGGAGAGTGGGGTCTTCATCAAGAGGTCTTTGCAGAAGTGACAAGTCGTTGGGGAATTCCTCAAATAGACATGATGGTGTCTCTCATCAACAAGAAACTTTCGAGATATTGTTTCAGGTCGAGGGACCCTCAAGCAATAGCGGTGGATGCCCTAGTAACACCGTGGGTGTTTCAGTCGGTATATGTGTTCCCTCTGATTCCACTCATTCCAAAAGTGATAAAGATCATAAGAAGAACAAGGGTTCATGCAATCCTCATTGTTCCAGACTGGCCAAGGAGGGCCTGGTATCCAGATCTTCAGGAATTGTTCATAGGAGATCCCTGGCCTCTTCCTCTACGAGAGGATCTGTTACAGCAGGGGCCGTGCGTGTACCAAGACTTATCGCGGCTGCGTTTGACGGCTTGGAGGTTGTACGCGGGATCCTAGCCCGAAAGGGTATTCCCAGTGAAGTCATTCCCACACTTCTTCAGGCTAGAAAAGAAGTAACGGCGAAACATTATCACCGTATTTGGAATATGTGTCTTGGTGTGAATCCAAGAAGACTCCTATGGAAGACTTTTAGCTGGGCCGTTTTCTCCATTTTCTGCAAGCAGGTCTAGATGCCGGCCTAAAGTTAGGCTCAATTAAAGTACAAATTTCAGCCTTTCGATTTTCTTTCAAAAAGAATTGGCTTCCCTTCCGGAAGTTCAGACTTTTGTAAAAGGCGTGCTGCACATCCAACCTCCCTTTGTGCCCCCGGTGGCACCATGGGATCTTAACGTGGTGTTGCAGTTCCTGCAATCTGATTGGTTTGAACCTTTACGTAAGGTAGAGTTGAAATTCGTCACTTGGAAAGTGATCATGCTATTGGCCTTGGCCTCTGCAAGGCGGGTGTCTGAATTGGCGGCTTTGTCTCACAAGAGCCCCTATTTGATCTTCCATGAAGATAGAGCGGAGTTGAGAACTCGTCCGCAATTTCTGCCGAAAGTGGTGTCATCGTTTCACATGAACCAACCTATTGTGGTGCCAGTGGCTACTGACGCCTTAGCGGAATCAAAGTCTCTAGATGTGGTCAGAGGTTTGAAAATTTATGTAGCCAGAACGGCTCAGATTAGGAAAACGGAGGCTCTGTTTGTCCTGTATGATCCCAACAAGATTGGGGCTCCTGCTTCCAAGCAGACTATTGCACGCTGGATCTGTAATACGATTCAGCAAGCTCATTCTACGGCTGGATTGCAGTTACCGAAATCAGTGAAGGCCCATTCTACCAAAAAGGTGGGTTCATCCTGGGCGGCTGCCCGGGGGGTCGCGGCATTACAGCTTTGCCGAGCAGCTACTTGGTCGGGTTCAAACACTTTTGCAAAATTTTACAAGTTTGATACCCTGGCTAAGGAGGACCTCTTGTTTGGTCAATCGGTGCTGCAGAGTCATCCGCACTCTCCCGCCCGTTCTTGAGCTTTGGTATAAACCCCATGGTTCTTGAAGTGTCCCCAGCATCCTCTAGGACGTAGGAGAAAATAGGATTTTAATACCTACCGGTAAATCCTTTTCTCTTAGTCCGTAGAGGATGCTGGGCGCCCGTCCCGGTGCGTACTGTATCTGCAGCTATTGGTTATGGTTACACACGTGTTGTATTGCGTTTATAGTCAGCCTGTTGCTGTCGTTATTCATGCCGTTGCATGCATTGGGTTGAATGCCATGTTGTACGGCATGCTTGAGGTGTGAGCTGGTATGTATCTCACCTTAGTTTAAATCAAAATAAATCCTTTTTCCTTGAAATGTCCGTCTCCCTGGGCACAGTTCCTATAACTGGAGTCTGGAGGAGGGGCATAGAGGGAGGAGCCAGTTCACACCCCTTTTAAAGTCTTAAAGTGCCCATGTCTCCTGCGGATCCCGTCTATAGCCCATGGTTCTTGAAGTGTCCCCAGCATCCTCTACGGACTAAGAGAAAAGCATTTACCGGTAGGTATTAAAATCCTATTTTTATTTTATTTAAATATCTTCTTTGTATTCTTATCCTTTTTATAGTCAAAACTTGAGTAAAAAGTGTATGACAGGTAAGGCACTGCCTAACCTGCCTATCTTTTCCACACATCTCTGATCACAACTCACCAAGTTTCCAGTATTATATGCTGCTGCATCTGTGCATTACGCCAACATGAACCTGGAATGGGTTTGTTGGGTCGACCCTATTGAAGTCCACCACTATTGGTTGACAGGCAGTAGGTCGACACATTGGAAAGGTCGACATGTTTGGCAGGTCAATATGTGGAAAAAGCTCGACATGAGTTTGTTTTTTGTTTTTTTTGGGGGGGAGGTTTGTGTAGTTTTCTTCGTAAAGTGCACTGTATCCCCTCGCATGGCTTGCTTAGCTCGCCATGCTTCAGGCAGGGTTACTATTCTCAATCGTAGTCCACGTGGATCGTCCAGTATGAAAAACTTCATGAAAGAAAAAAATATATGAAAAACTCACGTTGACCTTTTCACATGTCGACCAATAGTGGTCGACCTATTTAGTATCGACCTAAGGACCATATCCCCATGAACCCTTTGGCTCATATATTGTGTGTTAATCTGGCTCTGGTACTAGCCAGTGCCTCCCCTGCCATGTACCTCACTGCACGTTTATGGACTTGTACTGTAAATGGAGCAGATGTAACGTGCAGAGAGAATTAGCTTCAGATGGGCTGTGTTCAAATTGAAATCTAAATTGCAGTGTAAAAATAAAGCAGCCAGTATTTACCCTGCACAGAAATAATATAACCCATTGAAGCTTCATGGCTCCAGCATTCATGGTAACTAATTAAAACCTTGCAACTAATTGGTTTCTTTCATATTGGTGACTATAATTAGGGACATTTCTGGAAGCAGCCCTAATGGCAGATGGGCTTTTGAGGGATGGGCTACTCCCTCCTCATATGTTGAGTATTCATATCACACATCTAAACTACATTATCATCTCACGATTAGAAGTGCCACCTGACACCACCTCAGGTCATTAGAAATTAGTTATGGGCTCTTCAGCCCCAGAGAGGGTCTTCAGTACGTTAATGTAGTGAAATAAGACTGAACACAAAGACTCCAGCGTGTGCTGTACGGGTCTGGCAACCCTGTTTGTAATCCTGTCTAACCTCACACAGCAACAGGCGGCTGACATCAATCCTACTGCCCAGGATCAGGGAAGGAAGCAGATGTTGAGGGTAAGAACACAGGCAAGGGAACCCACCCGTCTGATTGTAATCATATATGGTAGACTTGCAGGGCTGGTGGGCTACCGGAATTGTCTATAAATGGCATTATAAGCCCATCACAATGTAGCACAGTGTCAGTGTGCCCAAAAGTGAAAGGATCTGTCTACTTGACACACACACATACACAATGCCCATGTGTCACATTTTCCATCTGTATCTGCACTAATGCCAGTCTTGAGCCAGCCTTCAAGGGCAGGCATGCCAGTCTTCAGAAAGAGGTTGTGAAAGGGTAGAGAGAGAAAAGGGATGTGAAAAAGCGAGAGCCGACGAAGGCAGACAGGAAAAAAAAGACAAAGGACAGAGACAGACAGAAGGAAGAGACCAAGCAGATAGTGACAGTGGGTGGAGCGAGATAGAGGGAAGAGAGAGCAAGAGATGTGGGTGTAACAAAGAGGAGAACAATATGTCCAATAACTAGTAACTTCCAAAATACTAGTATCATAATAGGCACACATATTACTGTGTGCTAAGAGCTATGGTATTTTCTCTCATTTCACTGTACAGTCCCCTCTCCCCTATATACCACATATCAGTGTGTACCAGAGCTGTGCCATTATCCTCATATCACTCTACAGTTCCCTCTCCCCCTGTATAATAATAATAATACCACATAGTGTGTGCCGGAAGTTGTGTTATTCTCGAACATATATCGCTGTACCTGTATCACTAGCTCATATATCACTGTACATCACACGTATATACGTAGTAATAATAATACCACCACCACCACCACATAAAACTATGCCGGGAGCTATGTTATTCCCCCACATATATCACTGTGCAGTCCACTCTACTGTATATAATGAAACTCCTGCCCTCTATGTCTCTCCAGCCACATGCCCCCTGTGTCCCCTCTAGCCGCATGTCACTCCAGACTCCTGCTCCGTGTCCCCTCCTGCCCCGTTTTACTCCAGCCACATGCCCCCTGTGTCCCCTCCAGCCCCATGTCTTTCCACACATGTTACCTCTGTCACTCATGCCACATGCTCCATCTGTCCCCTCCAGTCTGTGTCACTCCATTCACATGCTCCATGTCCCCTCAAGCCCCGTGAACCCCCCCCCATCTCTTCAGCCACATGCCCCATGTCTCCGCTAGGCCCTTACCACTCCAGTCACATGCCCACTGCCGCCCTGTCATTGCAGCCATATGTCCCCTCCAGCCCCCTTGTGTCTCCACCAGCCACATGCCCCATGTCTCCTCTAGGCCTGTGTCACTGCAGGCACATGCCTCCTGTGACCCATCTAGCCCCTTGTGTCACTCCAGCCACATGTCCCCTGTGTCCCCTCTTTCCCCCTGTGTGACTCCAGCTACCTGCTCCTTGTGTCCCCTTCAGCACCCTGTCTCACTTACCTCTGTGACCAGCTTCTGCCCACAATCAGCTAGTCGGAGCCGCACTCCAGGAAGCCCAGCAGGACACAGATGTTACCCAGCTCCCAGAACTGGTCCAGAATCTTGGCACAGTCCGAACATTCCAGCGCCATGTAAATTACAGCTGCAGCAGCCAAGGAGAAGACTCCAGCACTGCCCAGCTCCCGGTCCTAGTGCAGCTTGCGGAAAGGAGTCAAGGTTCTCGGCAGCCTGGCGCAGGTGGGTTTCCCGGCTGGTGCTGGGCACTAGGATACTTGGTAGAGCACACCACTCCGGTCAGACCTCCATACAGCCCGCCATACTGGCTGCCCTGAGCCGGCAGCTGCTGCTCCCACCCAGCTAACGGAACCCAGAAGTGCCCACTAGCTAGAGCTGATGGAACACAAATCCTGGAAGTGCGGCTACCGGCCAGGCTAAGGCGGCCCTGCAGAAGGGGATCCCATCGACTCAATTCGCCGCTGAGTCATTACAGTAGCCACACACCTATACCACCATTGTTTTTTCACTACCTTTTGTATCAAGTGTCCCTTAAACCTAGATGGTAAGATCATTTGTGCAAGGCCATCTTTACCGTGTGTTTCCCATTATTGCATGTAATTTTTGTTTGTATGTTCAGCTGTCGGAATGGGTAATGGGAAATTTACAAAATAAAACACAATTATCGAGAACCAGGAAAAAGAAAATCCAAATTACATTTATACAGTACATCTTTATTTTTTGTGCACAGGGCTTTCAGTCACATCCAAGATTATATTCCACATTAAGTGTTGTCACACTGCGCCACTGGCATGTAGTCAAAATAGCAACATTTACAATGTCTACAATGATAACATCAAAACTCAATATGGCGACATCCTCAGCGTGAAATACCAACATTGTCAGAAAGTCGACATTAGGCTGCATGTGGGAGGGTTAAGCTAGGTACACACTAGACGACATGCAAACGATAGGTCACTCACGAGTTCCTTGGGACCCCCTGGAACTCCCGGACAAACGATACTGTGCGTACACTGAGCAATTTTACAAACAACCAAAACAATATACACGAGTCATCTGATACTACCAAATTGTTGGTTTTCAGCCTAATTTAAATTAGACGTTAATCGTTGGTAGTGTACACACTGGACGATATGGTCCTAGTAGTTAGCAACATTGTCGAATTTGTGCTGCATGTACAGATGACAGAGGATGTTGCTAGTGATCTGCGGGAGCACACATTGCTCGCAATATACAGTAGTGTGTACACTCTGGATGATCAAACAAATTTCTTGTTACGAATGGTCGTTATTGGCAAAATCATTTAAAATGTTGTTGAGTGTGTACCCAGCTTTAGAGTTAGGCACTAGGCACTGACCCAGAAGTGATGGACAAATTACCACAGCTCCAGAAGCTGGAGCAGGTAAGTCACCTCTGGCCCACCAAGAACGATATGTTGACATTCTAACATGTTGACATTTCATCACTTTCTACAAGATGAATGTCAACATTATTGACCATGTCAGCATTCCCACTGTCAACATAGCATACCAAACTCATACCACTTGTCAGGTATGCAAAATTACAGTTCATATATGGATCTCTGATGAGTAAAAACACACATTGTGATCCATTTTGTTTTTCTTTTTAAAATATCTACATACATTAATGTACTCCTAAAAGAACAGCTGTTAAAAATGTAGTAAGCAAAGTTTAAAAATACAATACGAGTAAAGTTTGTTCAGACTAGCATAAATTCAACTTTTGTTTCTTAAATTATTTTATTCAACTGTACTCATGAAAAATAACATCTTATTAAATAAATTCTTGATAAGCTGTTTTTTTAAAACATGAAAATCCCCAAAAACAACAATGTAGTCATAGGTTTGGTCTTCCAAGAGAGAATTAGTTCTATGGAATGTCAACATATAAAATGTATCTTTAACCTTAATCCTATATGTTTATACATTTGATTTAAAGAAAGGAAGAAAAATAATGATTTTATTTTATAATTAAAGAAATTAGTGGTTCAAATTGGTCTTTGTGTTTTGTGTGAATTCAGTGATTATCAATAGTACACATTCACTACACAAAACGACTAAATTCTAAAATGCATGCTGATGTAGATTAAAAAGCTAACAATAACCTACAGAAGTATCTGAACAAAATGTATAGCAAAAAAACTATGGCAAAGAATTTTCTATAAACACTACATGAAACCAATCAAAGCCCAATGTAACTTATAACAGTTCAATAGTATACACAGACAATTACAAATATCAAAGTATCTGATAGTTTATTGGGAGATAAAGCCACTGTTACAAGATTTTTTGGATTTCTTATTGTATTTCAGATTTTCAGATTTAATGGCACTCTAAATGCTACCTATTGTGTATTTAGAAGCAACTGTCTTATTCAGAACTTATTATATTTACTAGGTGATTCATCGCGCCCTACGAGCACTCTTCACACCGTCATAAGGGGCTACGCCCACTTAACCCTTGCACGCTCTTGTGGCGTGCAATATTTGTATTATATGGAGTATTACTTCCAATCATAATTGTGTGAGTGAATATATATTGCATGGACAAAGGGCCTGCGATGGTTAAGGGGTCGTAGCCCCTTGCAACGGCGTGAACAGCGCACGCAGGGCCTGATGAATCACCTAGTAGGTGCTGTGGTTGGGGGATTGGCAGGTGCCGGGGAGACATGGATGGGGCAGGGGGTCCGGGGGTGCCGCGGGTGGGGGAGGGGCTGGTGCCGTGGGTGGGGGTCCGGAGCCACCGCAGGGGTGGGCGAGGGGCGGGTGCAGGGGTGCTGCGGGTGGGGGTCCGGAGCCACCACGGGTGGTGGAGGGGAGGTGTGCGGGGGTGCCGCGAATGGGGCCCGGAGGTACTGCGAGTGGGGGAGGGGCGGGTAATGCTTCTCCTGCTTCTCCTCCTGGAAGCAGCTAAGCTGCTGTCCTTCCTTTGGCAGTGGCTCTCCCGGAGACTCGCACAGTAGCCAAGCAGCCAGTCACTATTGTTAGTGCCGCTGTCCCAATGCGCCGTATACATGGAAGAGGATGCACTCAATAAACTACAGCTCCCAGCAGGCCTTAGCGCCGGAATGCTTTGGCGTTAAGGGCTGCTGGGAGGTGTAGTTTATTTAGTGCATCTACCTCCCTGTAATGCTGCGCGTTGGGACACCGAGTGACAGATCTGGGCAGTTATATAGGAGATAGTTTAATAACTAAACAAAAAATTTTGACTGTGCGCCTTTTACCCATATATTGTCACAAAATCTCCAATTTATACTGTATAATATGCAATGCAAAGCAACAAACTCCAAAAAAATAAAATAAAAAATAATCAATTTGGTACCATGTTAGGGGGATTTTTTTTTCTTAATTAGATTTGCCCTTAATATATTTCAATTCAACCTAACCATGAAGTATATACACTCCTCTAATATTGATAAAGAAAACATCAACATAAAATTAAAAACGAAAATAATCCTGAAAGTCATATCACAAAAAAAGGAATTGACGATATTTACATCCAGACATCCAGATCCCAGGTAGCAGCATTAACATGGCCATTAATTAACCTTAACAACAGAATAGTTGAACATAGGTAACACAATCATTATTTACAAGCTAATAATACATGTTACAAATTCTGATGCATTTTAATAGTTATTGTATATTCACAGATATAAACACCAGTCCAGGAGTTACTGTACTATACTTCGGCTGGGTATCCAGTATGTAGGTCCATTTTGTAATAGGGCGGTCATTAAGTACATAAAAACTTTTTTTTAAGTAAAAACCTTTTTAGCAGTTTGTGTTTCTTATAACAGTGATGCAATTGAATTATTTTTTTATCTTTTCATGTAATTTTATATACGTGTAGACAGTTTGCTACAATTTGTATAGTCTTGTACAGTCCAGTTATGGCCAGTTGCACCTATGCTACTTTGCGGCATTATTTATTGGGGCGACCACTTCAAATGTAGGGGCAGGAAACAAACACAGTAAAAAGCATCACAACAGTAAATTTTAAATAATTCTGGTGTTGTGTCTCTGAATTTCATGGCAACCTCTTAAATGGGAAAAGGGGATGCAGTATCTCATGCTAACCTGTCTAGTTTCATTGCCTATATGGCCTTGGACCTGCAAACCCTAACATCAAAATAAACTTTTTTATTGTATCACAATTTTTAAATGTAATAATACAGTTGAACTGTTTGGACAGTTGTTGCTTTGCCAAAGTAACAAAGGATTGCCGTTTGAAGTAATGGGCCCTACACACTGGCAGATAACACTGAACGATATGAACGTTCTAGTTCATTAATGAACGAGAACACGTTCATATAGTTCAGTGTGTAGGAAGTAGGAACCAATGATGAATGATGCGCGGCCCGCACTCGTTCATCGTTGGTGCCCTGTCGCTAATGCATGCAGGCCAATTGAATAAATTTGTCCATATTAGCATGCACTGCTATCGAGCCGGGTGACAAGGGGAGTGAAGAAACTTCACTCCCCCCGTCACTCCCCCCCCCCGCCGCCGGGTCGCACACCGGCCGTATCGGCCGTCGGGCACCTCGGCGGAACATGTGTAGGACCCTTAAGCCAACTCCTGGGGTGAGATCTGACAGGTCATACCTCTGCACAATTCATGACTGTATTAACATTTATTTATATAACACAAACTTATTCCATTATGCTTTATAATTGAATTGCAGAGGCATACGATGCAGGATGTTGTTTTATGTTACCCAGCACTCTATTTTGGGGCAAGTGATATACATCAGAGAGTAGTTGTTGTTTTCTTAAAATTACTTTCTTCCAGACCCAGTCCTAGGCATAGGTAGTATAGGCAAATGCCTAGGGGCATCTGGAAAAGCCAAGTCATATCAGGGCAGGCTGGATTTCTAAGCTCCGCTGTGCCGGCTCCAGATTTGAGAAGACCCGACTGACCGTGGCTGTCCTTCTATGGGATGTACAGACTTTCTGGCACTGCGGTACCATTGTCTGTCGTATTATGTGACAGGCAGCAGCAGAAAGCTTGTACAGCCCAAGCTCGAGTGAACTTCACAGCAGAGAACACACCGCAGAGTAGAGAAGCAGGGGAAGACCAGGGGAAGACAGCAAAGGTAAGTAAATTATGAGAGCTTGTTAAAAAGATGGGTTCGAAACTGGATTGCTGGAGACAAACAAGGTGGGGGAGATATGTTGTTGGAGACATATAAGGGGAGAATGTGATGGCTGTAGACAAACAAGGAGGGGAGATTTGTTGGCTGGAGACACCGACACCCTCTGTCTTCTCAATCATCCACTCTCACAAGGCCATGGATATTTGGTGACGACACACTCCTTTCTTGGGTGCACTTAAGACTGCAGTGCGTGCAAAGGGTCCCACAGAATCTTGCCTAAATTATCAAATAGGTGAGGTCCGGCCCTGCTGTCTTCTTATATCCTGCAGTATGACAGGCCTACCAAGAAAAGCAGATGGCCAGTGTAGTGTGGCTAGCCCACAGAGGCCATGGCTAATGCTAATCTAAATCGCTTCCACATCGAGTATCCCAGCAAATGTGTAGGGAATAAGGGGGTTTACTCATCAACAGTAGACTCCACCAGGGATTCCACCGTAATCCCAGTGACACAAAAAGCAAACTCATTCTGTAAAACTCACAATCTGCAACAGAGTCAATTTCAGGAACCGGTGCAAAACCAGTAATAGGATTACACAGTATTAACATTATGAGGAATGCATATCACAGTCTTTTCTATTCTAATAAGCATCATAACAATAGAGTACTAAATGTGTTTTCAAAGCAGTCATTACCCTTATTCTCTCCTTTGTTTGAAATACAGTCGGTGTGGAATAGGGGGGTGATTCAGACCTGATCATTGGGCTGCAAACTTTGCTGTCCTGCGTTCAGATAGTCGCCGCCTCCAGAGGGAGTGTAAATTCACAGTCCAAGTGTGCGATCCTATGTGTATGCCGAGCTGCAAAAATCCAGTGTGTGCACAGCCCAGGACTTACTCCTCCAGTGCGATGAGAACAGGCTGATCGGGGCAGGAGCTGACATCACACACTCTCCCTGAAAAAGCTGGGGAACGCCTGCGTTTTTCCGAACACTCCCAGTAAATGCTCAGTTACCACTCACACACGTCCCCTTCCTGTCAATCACCTTGTGAACGCCCATGCGATAGGACTTTTCACACCAACCCATCGTTGACCGGCGATGCCATTTGTTGTTGTCCAACGCGCGTGCACATTGTGGTGCATACACAGTTAGTACCTGATCGCCCGCTGTACGAAAACACACAGCAGCGATCAGATCTAAATTACCTCCTAGGCGTTCTGTATTATTATTAGGCAGAATGCCTAATTATCAAAATCTGGCGATAGCCTGGAACCTGGGCCTGACAAAGAGAGCCAGAAATTTTGCCCTGCTAGGGCCATATTAAAATCTTGGGTCACCCCGATAGCTTTGATTAATTATATATCATGAAACAGGTAGTTTTAATAACCCTTGGTATCATATACTTGTTGCCACCATCACCATGTTAAAAACAGAAACTATTAACTGCACTAATATCTCAATAAAGTCCTTTGACAAGAACGAAACGCGCTGATGACACTTCTGCCCTGCTGTGATTGATTGAACTGCTGATACCTTTGTCAATACTAGCAAATACTTCATACTCACTACCGGAGCTGTACTGAGGATATTTCCAAAACTTGGGTGAAGGGACTCTCTTCTTTTCCATGCAGCGCTGCAGCCTAACGTGTGGTGTAAAATAGCAGCATGCTGGCAGTATTGTTCCTCCAAACAGCCTAACATTTGGCTGCCCAATACCCACATATACAAGTCGCCGGTCATTTATTACGGAGAGGATGTGCTACCCTAGTCAACTGTTTGCCAACATGCTCAGCGATTACCAACACAAAGCTGCCACCCTATTATTAGACAGCGGACAAGAGAGCCTGATGATCTTTCATCCTCACTGGTAACGGTGATTCCTGGATGCAGGGAATGACAACAGCCCTGGGGTGAGTTGAAAGACAAACTGAGAACGCTTATTGCGCTCCCAGATAGCTACATCTATTTCCACTCTGCTTAGTAACTCTGAATAGTAACACGAAATTCAATCTCGCAGGGCAGCCATTAAAAGTTACTGTACAGTATGTTAACTGTAATAATGGGTTCACTATGATATGCCGGCGGTCGGGCTCCCGGCGACCAGCATACCCGTGCCGGGAGCCCGACCGCCGGCTTACCGACAGTGTGGCGTGGGCAAATGAGCCCCTTGCGGGCTCGCCGCGCTACGCGCGCCACACTATTTTATTCTCACTCCAGGGGGGTCGTGGACCCCCACGAGGGAGAATAAGTGTCGGTATGCCGGCTGTCACACTATTTTATTCTCCCTCCAGGGGGGTCGTGGACCCCCACGAGGGAGAATAAGTGTCGGTATGCCGGCTGCCGGGCTCCCGGCGCCGGTATGCTGGTCGCCGGGAGCCCGACCGCCGGCATACTGAAGACCACCCGTAATAACACAATACTTTATCCACATCTAATATTTAAGTGCAATGAAATGCCCTGCTCTAGCTGACAAGAAGTACTCATAATAATTGCTTTGTATCTGCTGTTCTAATCTGACTAAACAACTGAAAGTGAGACTATCCCATGCTCTGATCATCGGACATCAATGATCAGTAAACTGTCGGGGAATCTGGGAAATTCAACATGTTAAAAATCCGTGACCTAGTGCTCCCAACCAGTTTTTGGTTGGAATCGGTGAGTCAGGTAAATCTATCATGTTGGATTTCTCCAGATCCCTGATCCCAGCATCAGCTGAAAACGGGGGAACTACCTCCATGCAGGCAAGTTGTATGGGACCCTTAAGTTAAATCTTATATGGAACAAGAATCTTAAAGAATTTGGTATTTCATTATTACATCAGTAATGTCATCTGTAGAACATCAAGCACTCCTAAGGACATTACTTAGAAGTCTATGAAACAGCAAATTGATTTTCTCATTCCATTATGTATTTCAACAACAGATTAACCTTTGGATCAGTCTGCTCTGTAGGTAATACAGTTTTCACAATAATATGAAAATTCCAGTTTTTCTAAAGAATGCGTCTTCCTCATCGTATCTACCACCTACGGAATGGAACAGAATATGGGAGTACAGCTGTCACCTATAGAACATGGTAGAACCACCTGTAAAATATCTAGTATAAATGTGAGGTTTTCCATCAGTTCAAAGTTCCTTTAAAAAGAAATATAATAAATGCCCAAAGAATGTCAGATATCTGATGAAGCTGCCATTACTTGTCAAACGGTTATGTTCTTCATCAAGTAACTGGGAAAGAAAAGCCATTCACATAAATTAAAGGTAGTAACAGTACGCTTGTCACACACAAAAGAAAATGTACTGCTTAATGGGATTTCCAGCACTTCCATTCCGCCGGAGACTATTAACACTTTACATTGTAACTGCAGTATTGGCAAACGTATATGGCAAATGGGGATGCGGTCAGGGTCCCGGCAGTTGGGATCCCAACAGTCAGAATGCCGCCAGGATTCGGATACCATCCTGGCAAATGAAGGAGACAAGATCTCCATTGTATTTGTCCAAAATACACCAACTCCTCTCTGGACATTAATGCAGCTTTTCTAGTATGCTATGTGGGAGTGTCCTTTGTGCTGCCAAAGCAGTGACACAGAGAGTGGAATAGTCTTCCAAGTGGTCCAGTTAAGCCAAACGTTACAAGAATCCAATTCACATGTACGGGGAGAAGATAACAAAGGGTGAAAGGCACGTATGCCATTCATTCACATAGATGTCTCACTATTGGGCTGCTTCTGGATGTCATTTTCAGTACAGATTAGCCGATAGGGCTTTTCATCCTCTTCTAGAACAGAGTTTCCCAGCTCTGCATCTTGTTTATGAAGCTCGTGTCTAGAAAGGTGCTCAACTATGCCAGCTCCTAAGGAGTCCCCGAGAACATTAGTGGTTGTACGGAGACGGTCCCTGGAAGACACAGAGAAAAAAAAGAATAATACCAAACTACAACAGGAAGGTGAAGGTCATATACGGTATAATAGTGTCACAACAATAGCTATTTCTAATATAACACTTTTAAAATAGACAAATATAAATGGTTCATTCCAAGTCAGGAATTGCTAATGTTTTACTATATTAATTATTGTTATTTTGTCAGTATTCTTCTACATTGCATTATTAATAGAACAGGCATGCTCTATATAATGGTCTAATAAAGTGTTTCATCCCTGCTAACAGTTTCTGGTATCAAGTCAGGTAACTGTCCCATATTTTGCTACCCCACTGTTTGTAGACTTACAGGAACCAATCCACAGCGATAATAAGCGTTATATCCTCTGTGGGGAGTCCCACCGATGTCAACACTATCACCATGGTAACCAGGCCGGCCTGAGGGATGCCCGCTGCTCCAATGCTGGCAGCAGTTGCTGTGATACTGTGTGGAGAATAAAGATGTAATTTCATATAACACAAATAAAGCAGAACAAGCAATATACTGCATAATCTAATAGAAGATGAAAAGTATGCAGCTTGTCCAATCTGATTTACACTTCACACCTCTCTCTGCTTGTCTATATTTTATCCTTTAAATGTTCCTTAAGAGTTCACTATAGGCTTAGCACAAGTGACAAATGGCAAACAAAGTCGCATTAAAAATAAAAAAAAAGCACTGATGTGTGCAATGGGGATAATTCAGGTTACATTGCGAAGAGCGATCGAACCGGAATTTTTACATTCGCCGTAGGCGCATGAGCAGGGCCCGTCCAGCGCATGCACCTGCATTTCTGTCAATCAGGCAGAGTCATTCATCAGGCAGTGGGGGAGGGGGAGGGGGGGGGGGGGAGAAAGGGGCGGCAATGTTCAGTTTCCTAGGCGGAGACGGAGGCTAAAATACAGGGTCGACGGTAGTCAAACCGGAAGGGGGGGGGGTGGCGTGGCCATGATCAGGGCGGCTGCGTGATGTCACCCGCAGCCACTGCAATCACAAAAATGGCGGCGGACCTCCTGCGCCGGGAGTGGGCTACCCTACTTTTAATGATCAAGCTGAAATTTTGGTGTGACCACAATTTCAGCGTGGTCGGAAGGGGGGGGGGGGGATTTGCAACAGAAAAAAAAGAGATGCGTCACCGCCGTTTAGGGGGCGTGAAGAGGTCAGGGATCTAGTGTTACTGCCTCCCAGTGGGTTCTGTTCCGACCAGCGCCCTATCTGTGTGGAGTTTGCATGTCCCCCCTTTGCTCTGATTTAAATTTCTCCCAGCAATGAAATAATGTCAGTGTTTCTAATTTCTATGCCGCTACTAAATAAGTCCATCCATTTTATAATTTCGAAAGGCAAATGTGAATAACATATATTTTTTATTAAGTCAACATAATGGTTGTCACTTTACATCTTAATTAACTACTGATACTAATAATGTATTTGGGTGAGTTCTCCTGGCTCACAGGATGGTGGATAACACTCCTCCTCTCACGTGAAGTGGGTGAGAGGAGGCATGATGACGAGATTTGTGAAGATTGAATTATGTAATTGTGGTAATGCAGCCAATTGTGGCATTACATCAAGGTAGGCAGGGCCGTGATTCATAGCAATGCGCCTCTATCTCTTATCAGAACCTCCCCGGATTTCCGAGAACAAATAGGAAAGTGATAAAGTATGCTTTACCATTATTTTATGTATGCTGCCCAGTGCCAGGCGACTACAAATCCTGCCTAATATAATATAAACATAGAGAATAAACTGCCAGACTAGCAGCTGCTTGCATTTTTGATGTGTGAAGCAGATCATGAAATCCAACATACACAAAGTACATTATTAGGGAACCATTCCTAAAACACTGGCAGGGGACCAAGATGGTACATGCTCCCCAACTTACCTGATCGTGAGGATTTGACCAAAGTTCAACTCATAATTGTTTACTTGTGCAATAAAAATGGCAGCCAGTGCTTCATATAATGCTGTTCCATCCATATTTATGGTAGCTCCCACAGGCAGCACAAAACGAGTGATCCGCTTGTCCACTCCATTGTTTTCTTCTAAGCATTTGAAAGTGATAGGAAGGGTAGCAGAACTGAGAAAGTAATAATGCATAGAATTATATATGTGCTTTTAAAGCAATCTATAAATAAGGACTACATTTCGTTAGCTATGCAGGGCTCTGTGATCCTGATTGCAGACTTAGAGGAACTTTTCTAAAAGCAAATCCACCCAAGAGTTTCTTTTCTTGCAGTAACACCAAATACATGTATATCAACCAGCATAGGTGGCACACCACACAGATCAGTGGATCTCTTTGCCTTGCTATTTCCCTAGAGGGTTTTCTTGTATTGCATTCTGTTTGGAACCCAACAAGAGAAAACTCATGTGGTCAAGCCCAAAGACAGTATTGATCAAGTGAAAGCAGTGAAATGTAAATTCCCCTTCTTTTGGTTTTTACCGTGTGCTATTTAGTCTGTATGCCCATTTGTCTAATCAGAATCAATATGATATCCCGGCTGTCGGGATCCCAGCATTCAGCAGACCGACACCGGAATCCCGACAGCCGGAATACCAATGGTGCACGCAGCGTGTCCCCTCGCGGGCTTGCTATGCTTCGCACACTAATCTATTCCCCCTCGGGTGGTGCCATTTTGCCGGGTGTCGGGATTCCGGCGTCGGTATCCTGACCGCCGGGATCCCAACAGCCGGCATCGTGATTGCCTCCTGTCCAATCAAGGTCATATAACTAATTAATGAGTGCAGCATGAGCATCCATAATGAGTAGTCACAAATTTAGAGCTTACAGATGGGTCCTCAGTTATCTTGACTAGTTTTCTGCGCCTAGGCACAACATTACTTATTAGCATAAACCCTTCATCTATTGTTCTCAGCTGCAATACAATACAGAGAACAATACAGCAGGGGATTAAGTCCGACTGGCCAGTCTCAGTTAATCCTATTAAAGGTCAAGATAAACGTGGATCCATCTGTAGGTCAATATTGCAAATGGTTTCCTTCAAACTGCCAGAGAAATTATAAGGAATAAGATGACAATGCCCATTCTCATGAATATCAATTCTGCTCACATAATGGCTCCATGTAAGAATCAAGAACTCCTTAAAAGAACATAGGTCAGGTCATTATTACCTACCTTGATGACGTCCCCAATGCAGTGACAAGGGCCTGAAGGAGCCCGCCAATGAACGGCCAGGGGTTCCTCCGGGTAACAATGAAAAATAACAATGGGAGTACCACCAAAGCATGTATGAGAAGTCCTATTATGACAGTGATGGTGTACATGCCCAGCTGCCCCCCCATAACCAGTAGGTCATCCATCTCAAGTATTTTTCCTGAGATCAGAAACATTATTCCAATTGGAGCATACCTATAAACCAAAATAAACAAGAAAAGGGTATTAGTTGTTAGCCCAAGACATAGGTTACTAAAGTCACAAAATAATGTGTAGTCATGTAAAAGATGTGTGCATAGGGCTGGTGTAGTCTGAGCTAGCCTTCTAGAGACACCTACAAAGAAAGATTATTGCAGGAATGAGAACAAAATGAATTGACCCTCAATGACCCGTGCTTGTTTCATGATAGGGTTTCACTGAGAAGAAGAACGGTTACTTTTTGTCTATCCAAGTCAATTACATATTATTGTTATTTACACAGAACACACATATTCCACAGCGCTTTACAGAGAATATTTGGTCATTCACATCAGACGCACACACACACTAGGGGTAATTTTTTTAGTCGAGAGCCAATAAACTTCCATTATATGTTAGCATATTTTTGGAAAAAGTTATTTTATTTTTTTGTTTAAGGGTAATGCATCAGACAGGTATGTATTTTATTGTAGATTTTCCCACTTGAGGTGAACTAAAAAACTGTAACCCATAAGGCGAGCTACCTGGAGATCGTTCCATGTGAACATAATCAGATAAGCTAAAAATACATTGCCTTGAAGTATGTTTGTACTTGGCTGCATGGCCGCACATAGATGTAATGCGCCCCCTTTGCAGTCTTTGTTTATATACAGTACATACATACTGTACATACACAACATGTATCAAATACCAGGTAAGTAAAGCCGCTGCACTGAGACAAACTGTTTTGTTGACCTTCTAATCATGTTGACATATAATCAGTGTCAACCCTGGTCAATATGAACATGCTGAGTACAGTATGTAGACATGCTGAATATTAACATTACGACCATGTAAATAGTAAATATAGCCCTACGGCTCAAAACATAAGGGGCAAAGATTCAAAGTCGATGATTTTCGGAAGTTTTCCCCATGGCATTCAAAGCAACAATAATATTTTTTTTTTCTTTTTTTCAAAAATGTTTTTATTTAAATTTTTCTTTTAAACATTTTCGTTACAATACTAACAAGGCAGTAATTGAAATGATAGATGAAAAACAATACAGTGGAAAATGACTGTAATACAAAATGTTGTATCCAAAATATAGAATCCGTAAAGTATCAAAAGGTTATATAACCAATCAGGAAAAAGCAATCTTCCAAGGAGAGAGAATAGAGAAAGAGAAAAAAAAAAAAAAAGGAGGAGAAGAAGGTATAGAAGAGTAGGAAAAGGGAAAAAAAAGATGTACAATGTAAAGAAAAGAGGAGAGGGAAAGGATCGCCTGTAGCCTAACAACTCCAATAAAAAATAAAAAAAAGGGGGGGGGGGTGTCAACTCAATCGAATGGGGGGATCAGACAGAAATGCTGTAGTCTCATACCATAGAGTTGTACGAAAACAATTGTGAATCTGAGTCTTTATTGAAATGTTTAAAGTATCAATAAAGGATTCCCAAACATCAAAAAATTTCTCAATGCATTGTTCTTTATGTAGTGAAGTCTCCATCCAATCCATCTTAAACACATGAAAGTGTTTATCTTTAAACATTTGTAAGGAAGGAGGAGATGGATGTATCCATTGCTGTAAGATAATTTTTTTCCCCACAGCTGATAGAATCAACAATAGCTTGCGACAACCCAGAGATATTCTAGAAGTGGTTGTCAGTATACCAAAAATGGCCCATTCAGGTGACAATGGTAGAAAATGAACTAAATCTGAAATGGCGAATTGTTTTATTTGAAGCCAGAATTTTTTAATATGAATACAATCCCAAACAGTGAAAAAGAGTGGCCTCAGGTCGAGTGCATTTTAAACATGTCGAAGTGGAAGACATCCCCATTAATTGACAACGAGAGGGTGACAGATAACCCCTATAAAAAATTTTGAAGAACATTTCCTGGTACATAATAGATGGAAGGGTGTGATTGGAATATAAAAGCGCTTTTAGAATGACTGCTTCACTAAGATCAGGAAAGTGTCTCTGCCATCTAGTAATGCCAGTGTCATAGTGGCCTTCATAATACGGTGTTCGTAATATTTTGTAGAACATAGAAATAGCTCCTCTAGCATTAAATAAAGATTGAAAGGCCATATCCAACTGGTTCATCCAGTCCATGGGAGAAAGATAAGAAATCACTTTGGAAACATAATGTTGTTCTTGCAAAAAGGCTAAATTATGAATTTGTAAAAAAGAAAATTTAGAATGAGCCTGAGAAAAAGTAAGAGTACGTTGTATGGTTACATTAGTAAGCTGACGAACTGCAGTAAGCCCCTGTTGAGCCCACAAAGTGAAGGGGGCAGAGGTCAAACCGTGTTGGAAGTTTACATTGCCAAGTAAAGGAAGAAACAAAGAGTATGAAGCGTTAAGTCTCCACTTATTGCGGATCGTATGCCAAACTGACCATGCTGACATTTAGAGAGGGTTGTCTAATATTTCTGTTGGGATGTCAGATTTATGAAAATGCAAAAAACAAACCAAATCTATATTGGTAAGAAAGGATTGTTCCACTAAATAATTGGAATATAATTCAGAATGTGAAATCCAATCCTTAATATGTCTACACACAGCAGCATAATTATAGATTTCCATATTTGGAAAGTTAATGCCTCCTTCAGATTTGGTTCTTTGTAACAACCGGAGACTAAGGCGAGGTTTTGTTTTTTTCCAAATAAATTGTCGGAAAGCCGCATCAATTCGTTTAAGATCCATCTTGGTAAACACAAGTGGCAGAACCTGAATAGGGTACAGCAGTTTCGGAAAGGTAATCATCTTTATAAGGTTAGCTCTTCCCAGATATGATAACCGTAAATGTTGCCAACCATCCAACTCCTTAAGAACTGTATCAATAGTACTTTTTATATTAATGGTATATAAATCATAAATATTTCTAGGAAGGTGAATCCCTAAGTAAGAGATATAAGTATCTGCCCATTTCAGATTACCAACCTGTAATGTACTTTTACGAAAGGAAGAGCATAAGGCCATAATAGTAGATTTGGAGTGATTTATGGTAAAACCTGATATCTTACCAAAGTCTTCTAATTTAGAGAGAAGGGGCAATAAACATTCATGCGGATTAGAAATAAAAAGAAGAAGATCATCAGCAAAGGCGGCTATCTTAACTTCTGTACTGCCATAGGACATACTTAGGAAAAGGGGCCAAGATTGGAGAACTCTTAGCAAGGGATCTAATGCAAGATTGAAAAGTAAGGGGGATAAAGGGCATCCCTGTCGAATTCCCCTGAACATTTGAATAGGGTCACCTAAAAGACCATTGATTAACAATTTTGTCCTGGGGGAGTTATACAGATATTTAATTAAATTAATGAAGGAAGAATCAAACCCTCGCTTTTGCAATACAGCATATAAATGGGGCCATAAAACTTTATCGAATGCCTTTTCGGCATCTAAGCTTAACAACATATTAGAGGATTGATTCTAAGTTGCTGAAGAATATAAAGCCGCTACCGCCAAGCGAACATTGCGAACCATGTTCCTACCATGAGTGAAACCAGATTGGTGGGACGTCAGGAGAGAAGGAAGGATTGTTTGCAAGCGAGTAGCCAGAATTTTTGAAAGAATTTTGTAATCCTGATTCAAGAGTAATGGGTCTATATGAGGTTACTAAATCAGGATTTTTATTGGGTTTGCAACAATAATATTTAATGCAAAAAAACTGCAATCAAGATTGATGCCATTTTAAACCCCTTGGACAAAACTGCAGAAAATAGCTTTGAAAGCCTGTCACTTACTAAAACTATCCCTTAGCACTACTGAAACCCCATGTATTCATTAGAGGCCCTTCACCCAAACTGTATTAAAATTGATAACATAACCTCATGCTAACTTAAACTAAACAACAAGTACATACCCAACATCTTTGGAACATACACAGTCCACAAATTCAGCATCACTTACTATTTCTAAAATCTCAGGATTGCACCACAGTGTTCTTATGTATGAGGAATACTGCACTCCAGTACAGCACACTGGGTCAGATCAACAAGCTAAAATGCTCTGAATATAACTAGAGATGAGCGGGTTCGGTTCCTCGGAATCCGAACCCGCCCGAACCTCAGCTTTTTTTACACGGATCCGAGCGACTCGGATCTTCCCGCCTTGCTCGGTTAACCCGAGCGCGCCCGAACGTCATCATGACGCTGTCGGATTCTCGCGAGGCTCGGATTCTATCGCGAGACTCGGATTCTATATAAGGAGCCGCGCGTCGCCGCCATTTTCACACGCGCATTGAGATTGATAGGGAGAGGACGTGGCTGGCGTCCTCTCCATTTAGATTAGAAGAGAGAGAGTGAGATTGAGACAGAGACACTTGATTTACTGGAGCTTAGGAGTACTAGAGAGTGCAGAGTTTACTAGTGACTGACCACTGACCAGTGACCACCAGTGCAGTTTTATTTAATATAATCCGTTCTCTGCCTGAAAAAAACGATACACAGTGACTCAGTCACATACCATATCTGTGCTCAGCCCAGTGTGCTGCATCATCTATGTATAATATCTGACTGTGCTCACACAGCTTAATTGTGGGGGAAACTGGGGAGCAGTTATAGGTTATAGCAGGAGCCAGGAGTACATACATATTATTAAAATTAAACAGTGCACACTTTTGCTGCAGGAGTGCCACTGCCAGTGTGACTGACCAGTGACCTGACCACACTGACCACCAGTATAGTATACTATATTGTGATTGCCTGAAAAAGTTAAACACTCGTCGTGTGACTTGTGTGGTGTTTTTTTATTCTATAAAAAACTCATTCTGCTGACAGACAGTGTCCAGCAGGTCCGTCATTATATAATATATACCTGTCCGGCTGCAGTAGTGATATATATATATATTTTTTATATCATTATTTATCATCCAGTCGCAGCAGACACAGTACGGTAGTTCACGGCTGTAGCTACCTCTGTGTCGGCACTCGGCAGTCCATCCATAATTGTATACCACCTACCCGTGGTTTTTTTTTTCTTTCTTCTTTATACATACTACATCTCATTATCATCCAGTCTATATTAGCAGCAGACACAGTACAGTACGGTAGTCCACGGCTGTAGCTACCTCTGTGTCGGCACTCGGCAGTCCATCCATAATTGTATACCACCTACCCGTGTTTTTTTTTTCTTCTTTATACATACTACATCTCATTATCATCCAGTCTATATTAGCAGCAGACACAGTACAGTATGGTAGTCCACGGCTGTAGCTACCTCTGTGTCGGCACTCGGCAGTCCATCCATAATTGTATACCACCTACCCGTGGTTTTTTTTTCTTTCTTCTTTATACATACTACATCTCATTATCAACCAGTCTATATTAGCAGCAGACACAGTACAGTACGGTAGTCCACGGCTGTAGCTACCTCTGTGTCGGCACTCGGCAGTCCGTCCATAATTGTATACCACCTACCCGTGGTTTTTTTTTTTTCTTTCTTCTTTATACATACTACATCTCATTATCATCCAGTCTATATTAGCAGCAGACACAGTACAGTACGGTAGTCCACGGCTGTAGCTACCTCTGTGTCGGCACTCGGCAGTCCATCCATAATTGTATACCACCTACCCGTGGTTTTTTTTTCTTTCTTCTTTATACATACTACATCTCATTATCATCCAGTCTATATTAGCAGCAGACACAGTACAGTACGGTAGTCCACGGCTGTAGCTACCTCTGTGTCGGCACTCGGCAGTCCATCCATAATTGTATACCACCTACCCGTGGTTTTTTTTTCTTTCTTCTTTATACATACTACATCTCATTATCAACCAGTCTATATTAGCAGCAGACACAGTACAGTACGGTAGTCCACGGCTGTAGCTACCTCTGTGTCGGCACTCGGCAGTCCGTCCATAATTGTATACCACCTACCCGTGGTTTTTCTTTCTATCTCATTATCATCCAGTCTATATTAGCAGCAGACACAGTACAGTACGATAGTCCACGGCTGTAGCTACCTCTGTGTCGGCACTCGGCAGTCCATCCATAATTGTATACTAGTATCCATCCATCTCCATTGTTTACCTGAGGTGCCTTTTAGTTGTGCCTATTAAAATATGGAGAACAAAAATGTTGAGGTTCCAAAATTAGGGAAAGATCAAGATCCACTTCCACCTCGTGCTGAAGCTGCTGCCACTAGTCATGGCCGAGACGATGAAATGCCAGCAACGTCGTCTGCCAAGGCCGATGCCCAATGTCATAGTACAGAGCATGTCAAATCCAAAACACCAAATATCAGTAAAAAAAGGACTCCAAAACCTAAAATAAAATTGTCGGAGGAGAAGCGTAAACTTGCCAATATGCCATTTACCACACGGAGTGGCAAGGAACGGCTGAGGCCCTGGCCTATGTTCATGGCTAGTGGTTCAGCTTCACATGAGGATGGAAGCACTCAGCCTCTCGCTAGAAAAAAGAAAAGACTCAAGCTGGAAAAAGCACAGCAAAGAACTGTGCGTTCTTCGAAATCCCAAATCCACAAGGAGAGTCCAATTGTGTCGGTTGCGATGCCTGACCTTCCCAACACTGGACGTGAAGAGCATGCGCCTTCCACCATTTGCACGCCCCCTGCAAGTGCTGGAAGGAGCACACGCAGTCCAGTTCCTGATAGTCAGATTGAAGATGTCAGTGTTGAAGTACACCAGGATGAGGAGGATATGGGTGTTGCTGGCGCTGGGGAGGAAATTGACCAGGAGGATTCTGATGGTGAGATGGTTTGTTTAAGTCAGGCACCCGGGGAGACACCCGTTGTCCGTGGGAGGAATATGGCCGTTGACATGCCTGGTGAAAATACCAAAAAATTCAGCTCTTCGGTGTGGAAGTATTTCACCAGAAATGCGGACAACATTTGTCAAGCCGTGTGTTCCCTTTGTCAAGCTGTAATAAGTAGGGCTAAGGACGTTAACCACCTCGGAACATCCTCCCTTATACGTCACCTGCAGCGCATTCATAATAAGTCAGTGACAAGTTCAAAAACTTTGGCCGACAGCGGAAGCAGTCCACTGACCAGTAAATCCCTTCCTCTTGTAACCAAGCTCACGCAAACCACCCCACCAACTCCCTCAGTGTCAATTTCCTCCTTCCCCAGGAATGCCAATAGTCCTGCAGGCCATGTCACTGGCAGTTCTGATGATTCCTCTCCTGCCTGGGATTCCTCCGATGCATCCTTGCGTGTAACGCCTACTGCTGCTGGCGCTGCTGGGAGTCGATGGTCATCCCAGAGGGGAAGTCGTAAGACCACTTTTACTACTTCCACCAAGCAATTGACTGTCCAACAGTCCTTTGCGAGGAAGATGAAATATCACAGCAGTCATCCTACTGCAAAGCGGATAACTGAGGCCTTGGCATCCTGGGTGGTGAGAAACGTGGTTCCGGTATCCATCATTACTGCAGAGCCAACTAGAGACTTGTTGGAGGTACTGTGTCCCCGGTACCAAATACCATCTAGGTTCCATTTCTCTAGGCAGGCGATACCGAAAATGTACACAGACCTCAGAAAAAGAGTCACCAGTGTCCTAAAAAATGCAGCTGTACCCAATGTCCACTTAACCACGGACATGTGGACAAGTGGAGCAGGGCAGGGTCAGGACTATATGACTGTGACAGCCCACTGGGTAGATGTATGGACTCCCGCCGCAAGAACAGCAGCGGCGGCACCAGTAGCAGCATCTCGCAAACGCCAACTCTTTCCTAGGCAGGCTACGCTTTGTATCACCGGTTTCCAGAATACGCACACAGCTGAAAACCTCTTACGGCAACTGAGGAAGATCATCGCAGAATGGCTTACCCCAATTGGACTCTCCTGTGGATTTGTGGCATCGGACAACGCCAGCAATATTGTGTGTGCATTAAATATGGGCAAATTCCAGCACGTCCCATGTTTTGCACATACCTTGAATTTGGTGGTGCAGAATTTTTTAAAAAACGACAGGGGCGTGCAAGAGATGCTGTCGGTGGCCAGAAGAATTGCGGGACACTTTCGGCGTACAGGCACCACGTACAGAAGACTGGAGCACCACCAAAAACTACTGAACCTGCCCTGCCATCATCTGAAGCAAGAAGTGGTAACGAGGTGGAATTCAACCCTCTATATGCTTCAGAGGTTGGAGGAGCAGCAAAAGGCCATTCAAGCCTATACAATTGAGCACGATATAGGAGGTGGAATGCACCTGTCTCAAGCGCAGTGGAGAATGATTTCAACGTTGTGCAAGGTTCTGATGCCCTTTGAACTTGCCACACGTGAAGTCAGTTCAGACACTGCCAGCCTGAGTCAGGTCATTCCCCTCATCAGGCTTTTGCAGAAGAAGCTGGAGACATTGAAGGAGGAGCTAACACGGAGCGATTCCGCTAGGCATGTGGGACTTGTGGATGGAGCCCTTAATTCGCTTAACAAGGATTCACAGGTGGTCAATCTGTTGAAATCAGAGCACTACATTTTGGCCACCATGCTCGATCCTAGATTTAAAGCCTACCTTGGATCTCTCTTTCCGGCAGACACAAGTCTGCTGGGGTTGAAAGACCTGCTGGTGAGAAAATTGTCAAGTCAAGCGGAACGCGACCTGTCAACATCTCCTCCTTCACATTCTCCCGCAACTGGGGGTGCGAGGAAAAGGCTCAGAATTCCGAGCCCACCCGCTGGCGGTGATGCAGGGCAGTCTGGAGCGACTGCTTATGCTGACATCTGGTCCGGACTGAAGGACCTGACAACGATTACGGACATGTCGTCTACTGTCACTGCATATGATTCTCTCAACATTGAAAGAATGGTGGAGGATTATATGAGTGACCGCATCCAAGTAGGCACGTCACACAGTCCGTACTTATACTGGCAGGAAAAAGAGGCAATTTGGAGGCCCTTGCACAAACTGGCTTTATTCTACCTAAGTTGCCCTCCCACAAGTGTGTACTCCGAAAGAGTGTTTAGTGCCGCCGCTCACCTTGTCAGCAATCGGCGTACGAGGTTACATCCAGAAAATGTGGAGAAGATGATGTTCATTAAAATGAATTATAATCAATTCCTCCGCGGAGACATTGACCAGCAGCAATTGCCTCCACAAAGTACACAGGGAGCTGAGATGGTGGATTCCAGTGGGGACGAATTGATAATCTGTGAGGAGGGGGATGTACACGGTGATATATCGGAGGATGATGATGAGGTGGACATCTTGCCTCTGTAGAGCCAGTTTGTGCAAGGAGAGATTAATTGCTTCTTTTTTGGGGGGGGTCCAAACCAACCCGTCATATCAGTCACAGTCGTGTGGCAGACCCTGACACTGAAATGATGGGTTGGTTAAAGTGTGCATGTCCTGTTTTGTTTATACAACATAAGGGTGGGTGGGAGGGCCCAAGGACAATTCCATCTTGCACCTCTTTTTTCTTTTATTTTTCTTTGCGTCATGTGCTGTTTGGGGAGGGTTTTTTGGAAGGGCCATCCTGCGTGACACTGCAGTGCCACTCCTAGATGGGCCCGGTGTTTGTGTCGGCCACTAGGGTCGCTTATCTTACTCACACAGTCAGCTACCTCATTGCGCCTCTTTTTTTCTTTGCGTCATGTGCTGTTTGGGGAGGGTTTTTTGGAAGGGACATCCTGCGTGACACTGCAGTGCCACTCCTAGATGGGCCCGGTGTTTGTGTCGGCCACTAGGGTCGCTTATCTTACTCACACAGTCAGCTACCTCATTGCGCCTCTTTTTTTCTTTGCGTCATGTGCTGTTTGGGGAGGGTTTTTTGGAAGGGACATCCTGCGTGACACTGCAGTGCCACTCCTAGATGGGCCCGGTGTTTGTGTCGGCCACTAGGGTCGCTTATCTTACTCACACAGCTACCTCATTGCGCCTCTTTTTTTCTTTGCGTCATGTGCTGTTTGGGGAGGGTTTTTTGGAAGGGACATCCTGCGTGACACTGCAGTGCCACTCCTAGATGGGCCCGGTGTTTGTGTCGGCCACTAGGGTCGCTTATCTTACTCACACAGTCAGCTACCTCATTGCGCCTCTTTTTTTCTTTGCGTCATGTGCTGTTTGGGGAGGGTTTTTTGGAAGGGACATCCTGCGTGACACTGCAGTGCCACTCCTAGATGGGCCCGGTGTTTGTGTCGGCCACTAGGGTCGCTTATCTTACTCACACAGCTACCTCATTGCGCCTCTTTTTTTCTTTGCGTCATGTGCTGTTTGGGGAGGGTTTTTTGGAAGGGACATCCTGCGTGACACTGCAGTGCCACTCCTAGATGGGCCCGGTGTTTGTGTCGGCCACTAGGGTCACTTATCTTACTCACACAGCGACCTCGGTGCAAATTTTAGGACTAAAAATAATATTGTGAGGTGTGAGGTATTCAGAATAGACTGAAAATTAGTGGAAATTATGGTTTTTGAGGTTAATAATACTTTGGGATCAAAATGACCCCCAAATTCTATGATTTAAGCTGTTTTTTAGGGTTTTTTGAAAAAAACACCCGAATCCAAAACACACCCGAATCCGACAAAAAAAATTCGGTGAGGTTTTGCCAAAACGCGGTCGAACCCAAAACACGGCCGCGGAACCGAACCCAAAACCAAAACACAAAACCCGAAAAATTTCCGGCGCTCATCTCTAAATATAACCCACCTCTGGGATAATTCAACCACAGCCATTTAATCTAATTTGGAATATTGGTGAAAGAACATTACTACGTGTCATTTCTAAGCATATACATATATTACATCAACCAGATGCACAAGGCTAGTTCTCAATATGACATGACATGTATCCTTAAATTACATATTTGTGTTCCTATATTTTTAATATCATAGTTAAGTGATTTCATCCTTACCATATAATGATCGCCACCAGCCTCATGATTGCCTCATTAAGGCAATCAAAGAATTCTCTCAGAGCTCTTCCTTGTTCTTTCATCTTCCCGATCACTAGCCCAAAGCACATGGAGAAGACCACTAGACCTAATGCGTTCACTCCATTTGCCGAGCCTGCCACAGGAACCACTTCCTCCACATTCATCATGTCCTGCAGATTTCCTAATGCCCGGGTCACATTCTCAACAATGTTACTTATGTTAAATGATTCAGTGGGCTGTTCTGTGGTTACTGTGAGGTTCTGGGCTTCTGTGGTTACTGTGAGGTTCTGGTCTGTGGTTACTGTGAGGTTCTGGTCAGGAAGAACTGGCAATTGATAGACTCTTGTGTTGTAATGTGTCTTGTACTGAAACAACAAAAAAAATCAACTAGATTTATTGCATTACAGAATAAAATAAGAATTTACTTACCGATAATTCTATTTCTCGGAGTCCGTAGTGGATGCTGGGGTTCCTGAAAGGACCATGGGGAATAGCGGCTCCGCAGGAGACAGGGCGCAAAAAGTAAAGCTTTAGGATCAGGTGGTGTGCACTGGCTCCTCCCCCTATGACCCTCCTCCAAGCCTCAGTTAGGATACTGTGCCCGGACGAGCGTACACAATAAGGAAGGATTTTGAATCCCGGGTAAGACTCATACCAGCCACACCAATCACACTGTACAACCTGTGATCTGAACCCAGTTAACAGTATGATAACAGCGGAGCCTCTGAAAAGATGGCTCACAACAATAATAACCCGATTTTTGTAACTATGTACAAGTATTGCAGATAATCCGCACTTGGGATGGGCGCCCAGCATCCACTACGGACTCCGAGAAATAGAATTATCGGTAAGTAAATTCTTATTTTCTCTATCGTCCTAGTGGATGCTGGGGTTCCTGAAAGGACCATGGGGATTATACCAAAGCTCCCAAACGGGCGGGAGAGTGCGGATGACTCTGCAGCACCGAATGAGAGAACTCCAGGTCCTCCTCAGCCAGGGTATCAAATTTGTAGAATTTAGCAAACGTGTTTGCCCCTGACCAAGTAGCTGCTCGGCAAAGTTGTAAAGCCGAGACCCCTCGGGCAGCCGCCCAAGATGAGCCCACTTTCCTTGTGGAATGGGCTTTTACTGACTTTGGCTGTGGCAATCCTGCCACAGAATGTGCTAGCTGAATTGTACTACAAATCCAACGAGCAATCGTCTGCTTAGAAGCAGGAGCACCCAGCTTGTTGGGTGCATACAGGATAAACAGCGAGTCAGATTTTCTGACTCCAGCCGTCCTGGAAACATATATTTTCAAGGCCCTGACAACGTCAAGCAACTTAGAGTCCTCTAAGTCCCTGGTAGCCGCAGGTACCACAATAGGTTGGTTCATGTGAAATGCAGAAACCACCTTAGGTAGAAATTGAGGACGAGTCCTCAATTCCGCCCTGTCAGAATGAAAAATTAAGTAAGGGCTTTTATATGATAAAGCCGCCAATTCTGACACACGCCTGGCTGAAGCCAAGGCTAACAGCATCGACACCTTCCATGTGAGATATTTTAAGTCCACAGTGGAAAGTGGTTCAAACCAATGTGACTTTAGAAAACTCAACACCACATTGAGATCCCAAGGTGCCACTGGAGGCACAAAAGGAGGCTGTATGTGCAGGACCCCTTTTACAAATGTCTGAACTTCAGGTACTGAAGCCAGTTCTTTCTGGAAGAAAATCGACAGGGCCGAAATTTGAACCTTAATGGACCCTAATTTTAGGCCCATAGACAGTCCTGTTTGCAGGAAATGAAGGAAACGACCCAGTTGAAATTCCTCTGTAGGGGCCTTCTTGGCCTCACACCACGCAACATATTTACGCCAAATGCGGTGATAATGTTTTGCGGTTACGTCCTTCCTGGCTTTGACCAGAGTAGGGATGACTTCTTCTGGAATGCCTTTTTCCCTCAGGATCCGGCGTTCAACCGCCATGCCGTCAAACGCAGCCGCGGTAAGTCTTGGAACAGACAAGGCTCCTGCAGTAGCAGGTCCTTTCTTAGAGGTAGAGGCCACGGTTCGTCCGTGAGCATCTCTTGAAGTTCCGGGTACCAAGTCCGTCTTGGCCAATCCGGAACCACGAGTATAGTTCTTACTCCTCTCCTTCTTATGATTCTCAGTACTTTTGGTATGAGAGGCAGAGGAGGGAACACATACACTGACTGGTACACCCACGGCGTTACCAGAGCGTCCACTGCTATTGCCTGAGGGTCCCTTGACCTGGCGCAATATCTGTCCAGTTTTTTGTTGAGGCGGGACGCCATCATGTCCACCTTTGGTTTTTCCCAACGGTTTACAATCAGGTGGAAGACTTCTGGGTGAAGTCCCCACTCTCCCGGGTGAAGGTCGTGTCTGCTGAGGAAGTCTGCTTCCCAGTTGTCCACTCCCGGAATGAATACTGCTGACAGTGCTATCACATGATTTTCCGCCCAGCGAAGAATCCTTGCAGCTTCTGCCATTGCCCTCCTGCTTCTCGTGCCGCCCTGTCTGTTTACGTGGGCGACTGACGTGATGTTGTCCGATTGGATCAACACCGCCTGACCCTGAAGCAGAGGTTTTGCTTGACTTAGGGCATTGTAAATGGCCCTTAGTTCCAGAATGTTTATATGAAGAGACGTTTCCAGGCTTGACCACAGGCCCTGGAAATTCCTTCCCTGTGTGACTGCTCCCCAGCCTCTCAGGCTGGCATCCGTGGTTACCAGGATCCAATCCTGAATGCCAAATCTGCGGCCCTCTAGTAGATGAGCACTCTGCAGCCACCACAGGAGAGACACCCTTGTCCTTGGCGACAGGGTTATCCGCTGATGCATCTGCAGATGCGATCCGGACCATTTGTCCAGTAGATCCCACTGAAATGTTCTTGCATGGAATCTTCCGAATGGAATCGCTTCGTAAGAAGCCACCATTTTCCCCAGGACCCTCGTGCACTGATGCACTGAGACCTGTCCTGGTTTTAGGAGGTTCCTGACTAGCTCGGATAACTCCCTGGCCTTCTCCTCCGGGAGAAACACCTTCTTCTGGACTGTGTCCAGAATCATTCCTAGGAACAGTAGACGTGTCGTTGGAATCAGCTGCGATTTTGGAATATTTAGAATCCACCCGTGCTGACGTAACACTACCTGAGATAGTGCTACTCCGACTTCTAACTGTTCCCTGGATCTTGCCCTTATCAGGAGATCGTCCAAGTAAGGGATAATTAAAATGTCTTTTCTTCTTAGAAGAATCATCATTTCGGCCATTACCTTGGTAAAGACCCGAGGTGCCGTGGACAATCCAAACGGCAGCGTCTGAAACTGATAATGACAGTTTTGTACTACAAACCTGAGGTACCCTTGGTGAGAAGGGTATATCGGGACGTGGAGATAAGCATCCTTGATGTCCAGAGACACCATATAGTCCCCTTCTTCCAGGTTTGCTATCACTGCTCTGAGTGACTCCATCTTGAATTTGAACCTTTTTATGTAAGTGTTCAAGGATTTCAGATTTAAAATTGGTCTCACCGAGCCGTCCGGCTTCGGTACCACAAACAGCGTGGAATAATACCCCTTTCCTTGTTGCAGGAGGGGTACCTTGATTATCACCTGCTGGGAATACAGCTTGTGAATGGCTGCCAAAACTGCCTCCCTGTCGGAGGGAGACTTTGGTAAAGCAGACTTCAGGAAACGACGAGGGGGAAACGCCTCGAATTCCAGTTTGTACCCCTGCGATACTACCTGTAGAATCCAGGGATCCACTTGCGAGTGAGCCCACTGCGCGTTGAAATTCTTGAGACGGGCCCCCACCATATCGGAGTCTGCTTGTAAAGCCCCAGCGTCATGCTGAAGACTTGGCAGAAGCAGGGGAGGGCTTCTGCTCCTGTGAAGCGGCTGCGTGGTGCAGTCTTTTTCCTCTTCCTCTGCCCCGGGGCAGAAAAGAGTGGCCTTTTGCTCGCTTGTACTTATGGGAACGAAAGGACTGAGTTTGAAAAGACGGTGTCTTTTTCTGCTGATGTGGAGTGACCTGGGGTAAAAAGGTGGATTTTCCAGCCGTTGCCGTGGCCACCAGGTCCGATAGACCAGCCCCAAATAACTCCTCCCCTTTATACGGCAATACTTCCATGTGCCGTTTGGAATCCGCATCCCCTGACCACTGTCGCGTCCATAACGCTCTTCTGGCAGAGATGGACATAGCACTTATTCTTGATGCCAGGGTGCAAATATCCCTCTGTGCATCACGCATATATAGTAGTGCATCCTTTAAATGTTCTATAGTTAACAAAATATTGTCCCTATCCAGGGTATCAATATTCTCGGTCAAGGAATCCGACCATGCGACTCCAGCACTGCACATCCAGGCTGAGGCGATTGCTGGTCGCAGTATAACACCAGTATGTGTGTATATACTTTTTAGGATATTTTCCAGCCTTCTATCAGCTGGTTCTTTGAGGGTAGCCGTATCAGGAGACGGTAACGCTACTTGTTTTGATAAACGTGTGAGCGCCTTATCTACCCTAGGGGGTGTTTCCCAACGCGCCCTAACCTCTGGCGGGAAAGGATATAATGCTAATAATTTTTTAGAAATTAGCTGTTTTTTTTTATCGGGGGAAACCCACGCTTTTTCACACACCTCATTTATTTCCTCTGACTCAGGAAAAAATATTGGTAGTTTTTTCTCTCCCCACATAATACCCTTCTTTGTGGTACTTGTAGTGTCAGAAAGGTTCAATGCCTCTTTCATTGCCGTGATCATGTAACGTGTGGCCCTACTGGACATTACGTTTGTCTCGTCACCGTCGACACTAGACTCAGTATCTGTGTCAGGGTCTGTGTCGACCCACTGAGGTAACGGGCGTTTTAGCGCCCCTGACGGTGTCTGAGACGCCTGGACAGGCACTAATTGATTTGCCGGCTGTCTCATGTCGTCAACAGTTTTCTGCAAATTGCTGACATTATCACTTAATTGTTTAAATACAATCATCCAGTCAGGTGTCGACTCCCTAGGGGGTGACATCACCAACACAGGCAACTGCTCCGCCTCCACATAATTTTCCTCCTCATACATGTCGACACACGCGTACCGACACACAGCACACACACCGGGAATGCTCTGATAGAGGACAGGACCCCACTTAGCCCTTTGGAGAGACAGAGGGAGAGTCTGCCAGCACACACCCAGCGCTATATATATATATATACAGGGATAACCTTATATAAGTGTTATTCCCTTATAGCTGCTGTTATTATCGTTATTTGCTGCCAAAAATGCCCCCCCTTCTCTTTTTTACCCTGATTCTGAAGCAGGACTGCAGGGGAGAGTCAGGGAGCCGTCCTTCCAGCGGAGCTGTGAGGGAAAATGGCGCTTGTGTGCTGAGGAGATAGGCTCCGCCCCTTCATGACGTCCTTATATCCCGCTTTTCTGTGTAAAATGGCAGGGGATTAAAATACATCCATATAGCCCAGGAGCTATATGTGATGTATTCTGTTTTGCCACCTAAGGTATTCCGTTATATTGCGTCTCAGGGCGCTCCCCCCCCAGCGCCCTGCACCCTCAGTGACCGGAGTGTGAAGTGTGCTGAGAGCAATGGCGCACAGCTGCGGTGCTGTGCGCTACCTTAGTCTGAAGACCGGATGTCTTCTGCCGCCGATTTCACCGGACCTCTTCGTCTCTTCTGGCTCTGTAAGGGGGACGGCGGCGCGGCTCCGGTGACCCATCCAGGCTGAACCTGTGATCGTCCCTCTGGAGCTAGTGTCCAGTAGCCTAAGAAACCCGATCCACTCTGCACTCAGGTGAGTCCGTTTCTTCTCCCCTTAGTCCCACGATGCAGTGAGCCTGTTGCCAGCAGGACTCACTGAAAATAAAAAAACCTAACTAAACTTTTATTCTAAGCAGCTCAGGAGAGCCACCTAGATTGCACCCTTCTCGGCCGGGCACAAAAATCTAACTGAGGCTTGGAGGAGGGTCATAGGGGGAGGAGCCAGTGCACACCACCTGATCCTAAAGCTTTACTTTTTGTGCCCTGTCTCCTGCGGAGCCGCTATTCCCCATGGTCCTTTCAGGAACCCCAGCATCCACTAGGACGATAGAGAAATAATGTTTTAATAATAAAGAATGCTTCTTTTCACTTTTTTCCTCTGGAATTAAACAAAGCATTTCTTAAGATGGCCATACACTGCATCAAACCAGCTGACAGGAGAGGAACAAGACCGCCCAATAGTTGGAGCACCTCATACACTACTTGATGCATTAAGGCAGAGGTTCCCAAACTGTGTGCCTAGGCACCCTGGGGTGCCTCAGGGTACTTGCAGGGGTGCCTTGGATTGGTGGTCCAGGACCAATTCAGATTATTCATGGTCAATATAATAGGCAAAACCAGTGCTGGTGGCTGCCAGTCATAAAATATGTGGCCAAACAGAAGCAAATCTTGTCCCTCACCACACAACTGACCCTAAGGATGACATACAAACGCGATCTACTTAATGTAATATTTCTTTCTAAATTTCTCAATAAGAAATTTTTGGCATATGGGTGCCTGAAAAAATTCTGATATTCTAGGGCGCCGTGATTCAAAAAAGTTTGGAAACCACTGCATTAAGGGATAGCCATTCACAGCATGAAGTTGGCTGAGTGGAAGCTCAGACAGGTTTGGAAGCCAAACCGAATGACCAGATTTGTTTTACAGCCATTTTCATGCTCTGAACAATCACCGTTCAGTACCACACACTATAATAATATGATAAACCAGTTATTTATTTGTCTGGTGTGCACGATTTTCATACAGTGTATGACCAGCTTTAAGTAATACCAGAGATGAGAGCTCCCATATAGACTCCTCTCTGGAGCAGCAACATAAAATATATATATATATATATATATATATATATATATATATATATATATATATATATACACACACACACACACGCATCACCCAACAGGATTCTATATAATGTGCAGAAAATGTGCCAATTAAATGGAAGCTATCACAGGAGCTTGGAATCTCAATACAGGGTTATGTGGAATGCCATTCTTATGTCACTAATGCATTGTCAAATACCACATTATATTTTTTGCTCTAGAAATAGCATACATTTAATTTATAGGGTGCATATAAATACTATATAATATTATGGGTATATACTGTATATTAGACAGTAGTAAATAAACATGAATGTTTTAAATAGCAGGGACATGTAGCTCTGGAAGAAATATAGTTCTGCCTAATCTAAATGGGATCAGTACGTAATCCCGCTGGACGGGATCCCGGCGGTCGAAATACCGACGCCGGAATCCCGACCACACAATCCCGACAGGGGTGGCGAGCGGAACGCAGCCCCTTGCGGGCTCGCTTTGCTCGCCACGATGCGGGCACGGTGCCTCGCTTGCCACGCTGCGGGCACGGTGCCTCGCTACACTCGGCACACTATTATATTCTCCCTCTATGGGTGTCGTGGATTGTGGCGGTCGGGATTCCGGCGTCGGGATTCCGGCGTCGGTATTTCGACCGCCGGGATCCCGTCCAGCGGGTTGTTGACCGCATCCCATCTAAATACATGTGCCAATTAGAATCAGGCATATTAGTTGTATTGTATTGTAAATAAAGTTTAAAAAATTTGTATCTCAGACATAAAAGACCTTTTACCTCAAACAGAACAGATCTTCTAAAGTACCTGAACACAATTACTGTCATCTAGAGTTTATACATTTATAATATAGAGATTCTTGCAAACAAGCATAAAGAGCAACTAACGAAGAGCCAAGTGCAGGGAAACTGTAGAGATGGCAGAAATCATAGAACACATAGACTGGTTTCTGCTGCTTATAACCTTCCTCTGGTTTGTGCCCTCTAAGGAAAGAGTATACACATCTGAGATAAGGCTGGGGGATATGCATGTCCTTGCAGCACCATATGGTTTGTGGTACTGTGTCCTGAATAGACCGGCAGCAGGGTGCATTAACAAAATACTTGGATGGTGAAAATTAAATAACAGGACCTTTCAAATATGTCTAAAAGGGGGTACACACAGAGAGATCCGTGTTTAAAATCTACGCAATCTGACTTGATTGCTTTGATTTTAAGCACGGATCTGTCGTGTGTATGCCCCCCAGAGATATAGCGATGCGTGGCCCCGCGCATCGCTGTCGCTAGATCTAGCGGGTCGCTCACTTCAGCGCTGTGTGAAGTGAGCGGCCCCCTGTCCCCTCGCTCAGCACACATTGCACTGTGCTGAGCGGTCTGTGTTAAGATCGCTCAGAACACATCTCTCCCGTCAGTACTGGCCTTAAGAGAAAGCAGATCTTTAGCAATAGTATCATGCTAAAACAAAACAGAAGTTTGAAAAAAATCAGAAGAAAAAGTTCAAGGCTGGCCTATAAAGATCACATGGATAAAAAAAAACGCTCTTTTTTCTATTTTAAAGGGTAGTGTACACTGCACGTGTGCTACTAGTAGCATTATATGCCACTTGCATTCATCTAGGAGTGGTTTAAAGCAAGAGTTTTCGGTGCTATAGAGCAGTGGTTCTCAACCTCGGTCCTCAAGTACCCCCAAACAGTTCATGTTTTCCAGGTCACCTAGCTGGTGCACAGGTGTATTCATTACTCACTGACACATTTTAAAAGACTCACAGGTGGAGCAAATTATTTTATTTGCAATCCTGTGAGGAGACAGGAAAACATAAACTGTTGGGCAGGGGCGTAGCCAGAACTTTGTGGGCCCCATAGCAACATTTTGAAGTGGCCCCTCCCAGTGCTTCTAGAGAGACACTTCTCTGCAGCAGTTGTTAATTTTATGCCCTATAATAGTGCCCTAGTTAATTTTCTGAACCATGGTAGAGCCTTATTTAATGTTATGCCCCATAGTAGTGCCCTAGTTTCTTTTATGAATCGTAGTAGTGCTCAAGTTCACCCTATGTCATATTTCAGAGCTGCCAGTACACATTATGCCACACAGTACCCCCAACTCACATTATGATATATAGTGCTCCCCGTACAGTGCCCCGGTTCATATATTATAAAATTACAAAAATGCCCTCCAGTTCATATTATACCACACTACAATGAGCAAGTGCAGGGGCATACCTAGATATATTGCAGGCCCCAAGGAAGAAGATTGAAAGGACCCCTATGTACCACCCAATCACGAAAATGTATATAACACATGTAACTTTGACAGGGAAGGTGGGCCCCTCTCAGCTCTGGGTCCCATAGCAGCTTCACTGCCTGCACCTGTGGTAGCTACGCCCTTGCTGTTGGGGGTACTTGGGGACTGCGGTTGAGAACCACTGCTATAGAGGACAGCATGTGGCATTTTGGGAGGTGATCAGCTTCCTAAAGCATGGAACAAAGACAAAACCTTTAATCTGTTGAACATGGTACCAAAATCTGCCCCCCCAAGGGCCACAACGACTAATACCCTTAAGCATGTTAGTGATGTTTTAAATTGAACTTCTTGTTAACTACGAATAAAGCATTACAGCAGAGAGAAGTGTGTAGCTAATCTAGGACACTGGACATGGGGCCTAATTCAGACCTGATCGCAGCTGCAAATTTGTTAGCTAATGGGCAAAATCATGTGCACTGCAGGGGGGGGGGGGGGGGGGAGATATATCATGTGCAGAAAGAGTTAGATTTGGGTGGGGTGTGTTCAAACTGAAATCTAGATAGCAGTGTAAGAATAAAGCAGCCAGTATTTACCCTGCACAGAAACAATATAACCCACCCAAATCTAACTCTCTCTGCACGTTATGTCCCCCCCCTGCAGACAGTGCACATGATTTTGCCAATTAGCTAACAAATTTGCTGCTGCAATCAGATCTGAATTACCCCCATGAAGTAAAGCGTTTCAGTGTTATACTATTAGCACCTATTGTAATTCCCATATCAGACAGTAGTATCCTCACTGCCTACACTGATGAAAACCTACAAAAAAAACACCTGTGGAAAAGGGGGCATGGCTTCACGGGCGGGCCCGCAATCACAATCCACGCAGAGCTGGATTAAGGCTTTGGGGGGCCCGGGATACTAAAGACTGGGGGGCCCTAAGGTATAAAATTAAAATCATATACATATACCCTGTATACATATATCTGTGCCGTAACTAGACATTTTAGTGCTGTGTTTACGAAACAGCATCGGAGCCCCCCCATATACAAAACAGGGCCAGTGTGTGCCGTAGGAGCATGTGCCAAAAATATAAGGACGTGGCTTCATGGGAAAGGGGCGTAGCCACAGAGCTCCCTTTTACTCATTATGGCAGGCACAGTCATCTTTTACACAATAAGACAGGCAGAGCCCCCTTTTATACAGTACGCAGGTAGAGTCCCCCTTTTACACATTAGGCAGGTAGAGCTCCCTTTTACACATTACAGCAGCAGAGTCCCCTTTTTACACATTATGACAGGCAGAGACCCCTTTTTTACACATTAGGCAGGCAGAGTACCCCTTTTTTACACATTAGGCAGGCAGAGTACCCCCTTTACACATAGCAGCAGCAGAGTCCCCCTTTTTACACATTACGCAGTCTTCTTTTTACACATTACAGCAACAGAGTCCCCCTTTTTTACACATTATGGCAGACAGTCCCCCTTTTACACATTATGGCAGGCGGGGGGAAGAGAGAGAGAGAGACTGACTCACCTGCAACGACCCGGCATGCCTCTCTTCTTCCTGCCCTACGCTGCACTCTTTGCAGTGAGGGCATTGTGGGTGGGATGGGGGCAGGCTAGGAGAGACGTCACCTCTCCCATCACATGGGAAGGGAGCGGGGAGGAGCTGCAGCACTGCCCTGCTACATAGGTGTAAGGTAGCTGGGCAATGCAGCTGGGCGCAGGGCGGTGAAAGCAGGGGAGGCAGGCCGAACCCCACAGTGTGATGGTGGCAGCGGTGGCGACATTGGCGATGGAGTGGCCAGGCTGGTGTTGCCAGTGATCCTGCACATCTGCGCTGTGTGCAAACAAAGTAGGATTCCCTAACTCAAGAGCCCATCCTACCCCCTGGTATCACATATAATACTTTACAGCTTTGCTCCACTGACTGGCGTCCGAAGATCGGAAGGAGTGCTTGTGCCTCTTAACGTTCCTCATAAACGGTGGGTACAGGAGGACACAGAGCACGGCGGGTACAGGAGGACAAGGTACAGGAGGAGAGGGTACAGGAGGCAGTTACAGCAGGAAAGGGTACAGGGTGCGGGTACAGGAGGCGTTTACAGGAGGAGAGGGTACAGGACGAGGAGGTACAGGACGCGGGTACAGGAGGAAAGGGTACAGGACGCGGGTACAGGAGGAGAGGGTACAGGACACGGGCACAGGAGGAGAGGGTACAGGAGGAGAGGGTACAGGACACGGGCACAGGAGGAGAGGGCACAGGAGGAGAGGGTACAGGACGCAGGTACAGGAGGCGAGGGTACAGGAGGCGGTTACAGGAGGAGAGGGTACAGGATGCAGTTACAGGAGGAAAGGGTACATGGCGCGGGTACAGGAGGGAGTTACAGGAGGAGAGGGTACAGGATGCGGGTACAGGAGGCAGTTACAGGAGGAGAGGGTACAGGACGCAGGTACAGGAGGCAGTTACAGGAGGAGAGGGTACAGGACGCGGGTACAGGAGGCAGTTACAGGAGGAGAGGGTACAGGATGCAGTTACAGGAGGAGAGGGTACAGGACGCAGGTACAGGAGGCAGTTACAGGAGGAGAGGGTACAGGACACGGGCACAGGAGGAAAGGGCACAGGAGGAGAGGGTACAGGACGCAGGTACAGGAGGCGAGGGTACAGGAGGCGGTTACAGGAGGAGAGGGTACAGGATGCGGTTACAGGAGGAGAGGGTACAGGATGCAGTTACAGGAGGAAAGGGTACAGGACGCGGGTACAGGAGGGAGTTACAGGAGGAGAGGGTACAGGATGCGGGTACAGGAGGAGAGGGTACAGGACGCGGGTACAGGAGGCAGTTACAGGAGGAGAGGGTACAGGATGCAGTTACAGGAGGAGAGGGTACAGGACACGGGTACAGGAGGCAGTTACAGGAGGAGAGGGTACAGGACGCGGGTACAGGAGGAGAGGGTACAGGACACGGGTACAGGACACGGGTACAGGACACCGGTAAAGGAGGAGAGGGTACAGGAGGAGAGCGCAGGTACAGGAGAGAGTTTCAGCGCACTGCCACTGCGCAATACAGGAGGAGTGAGTGTGTACCAGGAGAGAATAGCAGCGCACGGCGAGTACAAGAAGAGAGAGCGGCAGCGTACGGTGCTGTGCAGAAGGAGAGTGTGCACGGCGTGACGTCTTCATGTCACGTGCGGGTGCCGGGATGTGTTCTTATTGGTTGCTAGGTAGGGGTTGGTGCAGTGTATCGCCGGCAGCTGAGTAACGGCTGAGTGTCAGTGGGCAGCACAGCACCACGCCGCGGATCGGTAATAGAGATCGATCTGTGGCGTGCGGCAGGGGGCCCGGGGTACTTATCCACAGAGCCCCCCCCCCCCCTTAATCCGGCTCTGGATCCACGCCCCTGTTTTCGTCACTGAGGAGGCATGCCCAGTGCACTGTGAGCTGCTGGCATGCCCCCTCTCCTCCTGTGTCCACTGAATAGACGCTGTGCGCATGCGCACAGCGTCTATTCTCAGCTGCTCTGCTAAGCAGGGCAGCAATGACAGGAGCCTCCCAACTGCACCCCACCACCACTGGACACTGCGGCCCACGGGTGGGACAATCCCAATAAAACGGGACTGTCCCGTGAAAATCGGGACAGTTGGGATTTATGATGTATGTTGAACAAAAAACTAAACAGCTACATAAGGTGGCAGATCTTAGAACTGTAGCTCATACCTCCGAAGCAAAGCACCTAAATTCCTGTTCCAAAAACCTCTTGTTTTTTTACAGAACATGAAACTTCCACAGAATCACAGCATGACCCATCTTTGTACTTGAAGTACCACATTTGACTGTGGATTTATGTGTAGAGATTCTGGGGCTGGAGCAGAATTGGAAGTAAAATACATGTATATTACACAATTAAAACATGTATGGCATACAGTATGTTTCACACATCTCATTCAGGAATCTCAAGATGTTTACCCCTATGCAACAGCAGCATATGCACCTAGCTTACTACCAGTCTTATCAGTGTGCACCTGCTTTACACTAGGTGCAAAAGATACGCCTTCGCCTATCACAATCATTTTGGGCAGTACGGATGGTGTAATGGTTAGCATTACTGCCTCACAGCACTGAGGTCATGGGTTCAATTCCAACCATGGCCTTAACTGTGTGGAGTTTGTATATTCTCCCAGTGCTTGAGTGGGTTTTCCTCCGGGTACTCCGGTTTCCTCCCACAATCTAATATATACTGGTAGGTGAATGTGTCTGTGTGTGGTAGGGAATATAGATTGTAAGCTCCACTGGGGCAGGGACCGATGTGAATGGCCAAATATTCTCTGCAAAGCGCTGCGGAATATGTGTGCGCTATAAAAATAATTGGATAATTGAATAACTGGGCAATTGGTTAATAAAAAAACTTGTTACAGCCCTACATTGTTGGATTGTTTTGACTATATATATATATATATATATATATATATATATACATATACACATATATATATATATATATATATATATACATATATATATATATATATATATATATATATATATCCTAATGAACACATTCTGTTTGAGGATTCTTAAACAGAGACTTTTGTTAACAAGTCTTTGTAATATGACAGGCATGATTTTACTTTGTAAGTTTTATTAATGAATGAGTTATACTGACATGGGAAGAAACAATACAATGGGTTATGTATAGAACACTAAAGGCCAGTACTCACTGGCCGATGCAGGAGAGATGTGTGCTGAGCGATCCGCTCAGCACACATCTCTCCCCCCACTCAGCACAGCGTGATGTGTGCTGAGCGTGCGGCGGGAGACGGGGGGGGGGGGGGGAGGGGGGGGGAAGGGGAGTGCTCATTTCACCCAGCGGGTGACATGAGCGACCTGCTAGATTGACCTGCTAGATTGGCCTGTATTGCCCAATATAGCACCAGCGATAGCGATGCGCAGCCCTATCGCTGTGGGGCATACACACGGAGCGATCATGCTTAAAATCTAAGCAATCTTGTCAGATTGCTTAGATTTTAAGCAGCGATCGCTCCGTGAGTACCCCCCTTAAGGGGTCTATTTATTAACATTACTTTTCACACCCTTTTCACATTATTTTAGTATCACCTGAATGTATTAAAGGGCATTTGGAGCAGTTTTCATGAAAAACTGCTCCAAACCCTTTTTTCACTTTTTGTTTTAGTAACCCACATCGCATTCCCCATACTTATAATGGGAAATGTGATGTGGCCAAATTTACTTAAAAAAAAAAAAAAAAAAAAAAAAGTGTGAAAAAAAGCCAGCTCAGGCTGGCAAGTTCACAGGGCAGCACTGCGATAAGCACCCTTTTGCCCAGCTGAGTGGGGACCCGGCAGAGAGATCTGCTATGTGTGTCCGATAGACACACAAGCTGATCACAGTGTAAAAAAAAAAGGTAAAAAACCCCCAAAAAACATACTCACCTCGCCGGGTCACCCATATGCTGCGCTGTGACCCCGGTGCAGTAAAGTGACACTGCAAAATGGCAGCGCACTTTACAGCACCGGGGGTCACAGCGCAGGAGAAGGACCCATCGCCCGGCAGCCTCCTGAAGCAGCGCCGACCGGCTCCCTGGACAGGTAAGTATATTGATCTTCAGGGGCGGGGTCCACGGGCGCGGGGGTAGTCGCGACGGGTGTATTCTGTACGAAAAATACCCCGATGATGCTGCGAAGAGGCATCGCAGGGACAGAGCTTGACCGCAAGCTCTGTTCCTGCATGCAATAATTGATACATCCCTGCGATGTAATCAATTATCGCAGTGCGAGTTGGGGCGATTTTATCACCTGTCATCCGCATCCTGGATGCGGATGGTGATAAATAGGCCCCTTACAGAGCTTAACACTATAAGCATAGAGTAGTCCTTGCACAGTAAATACTACACAGTTTGTGCAGCATATCTTGTGAGACTTTGCACTGCGCATATTCATAAAGTGATTGCAGGCACATGTGGCCACACAGACCTCTCCCGCATGTATTTAGCATCTATACGCTATTTTTCCAGACAGTTTTCTTTTGAATATACGTCCACTTTTTTCATAATAAAACATAAGACTATTTTAAAAGACAATTTAACTGTACTAGCTTCTTCCCTTATACAGAGCCCCTTCACCATATTTTATTTTATTTTTTGAATGACAATAAGAGAGGTAAACAATTAATGTAAGACAGAAAAGGGAAAAGTGAGGCTATAAGGAGAAAAGCAACTGCCTAATATCCCACTACAGCAAAGGCAGACAACATATGTTGTGAAGTCTGGGTTTAAGCCAGCAACTATAAAAGCGACTATTGGAAATTAATGTGATTTACCTCAGTAACCATGTCAGTACCAGCTGACCTAATTTAACAGTGGTAGTATGAGGTTTGACAGTGGTAGAAGTGCATGTTAATGCTTCCAGTCACAGTTCACACAACATAGAAGTCTTTAAGGAAGAACCATATAAAAAGACTGCGTCTGTACAGTGTTAATACTTAAAAAAAACAACCAAACACCTGTTGTCTTCCCCTTTAAAAGAAAAAACAAATGGGAATTTACAGTGCTAACGAATGCAAATATCCCATAATGGGAATAGACCTCTGATAACAGTAACAGTATCAGTGGGATAGTGGGGTGGTCTTCAGTTTGCCGGCTGTCGGGATCCCGGCGACCACGTATATGTGGCTTTGTAGTATGCCTCATTTTTCCTCTAGGCATAAATGCAAAGTATGTCCTTATCTTATCCACATAAGCAAGATGTCTTTGTGCACCAGATTAGTTTAAAAAAAAAAGTTCCACTACTATGCACTTTCATCCAGTACTGATAATCTGAGCTGATGATCCAGCAAGAGAACTTCCTGATACAAGCGTCCTGGTAATAAGCTTAAGGATCTATGCATTTAAAACTATTGGAGAGTTTCTCTCTAAAAAAAATCTGGCACCAGTCACATTTAGCTTGGATACAGTCAACACAAGATAACTTCCAAGTATATTTGCGGACTGATATCTCTCCTTCTATAGCTTTGGATTTGATCTTTTTGAATATTTTATGCCTTCAGCATAATTTATTTCTTGTATGAGCTCCATCTAGTGGTGACCCTCACACAAATGTTAGTACCGTTTACTTTTTCTAGGCTATAGTGATGGCCATCGATCATCTATGGTTAGCAAGCATTGATGGTCTGCACTAATTGTAAATAATTTTACCATCGATGTGTTTTGATCAATGATGAATAACAGCTGTGGGAGTCCAAAGGCAACCATTGTCTACTCATGAGCGACTGAGGTCTACACAAGAACAAACGGTGACCAACAAAGTTTTTTTCCCCCCATGATCATTGATGGTTACATTGTTGATGACCCTCCCTACTTGGCCAGTGGTTCTCAATAATTTTCAGCCTGGGAACCCCCTGGCAGACCATTAGTGTTATTTGTATCCTCAACATTTGCAAAGTAAAACATTTGTAATGAATATGATTACTATTAGATTAAATGTTTAGGCGCAACTACATATAAAAGCAATAAAATGTGTTATAAACAAGATTTAAAAATAAAAGCCCCCCAAATAGAATGAATTGTACATATACACCAATGAACCATAACATGAAAACCACTGAAGTGAATAGCATTTATTAGCTTGTTTCAATGGCACCTGTCAAGGGGTGGGATATATTAGGCAGAAAATGAACAGTCAGTTATTGAAGTTGTTGTGTTGGAAGCAGGAAAACGGACATGTTTAAGGATCTGAGCAACTTTGACAACTGACAAATTGTGATGTCTAGAAGACCGAGTCTAGGAATCTCCAAAACGGCAGGTCTTGTAGAGTGTTCCTGGCATGCAGTAGTGAGTACCTACCAAATGTTGCCTAAGGAAGGACAACGAGTGAACCGTCGACAGGGTCATGGGTGCCCAAGGCTTATTGATGGGGAGCAAAGGCTAGCCATTTGGTCCATTCCCACAGAAGAGCTACTGTAGCACAAATTGATGATAAAGTTAATGCTGGCTATGATAGAAAGGTGTTAGAACACACAGTGAATCGCAGCTTGCTGTGTATGGGGTAACATACCCACACACTGGTCAGAGTGTCCATGCAGAGCCAAAAGCACATCAGAGCATCAGAACTGGACCATGGTATAATGGAAGATGGCCGTGTGCGTCGTTTACATGGGGAAGAGATAGTACTGTACCAGGATGAACTAGGGCAAGCCGGCGGAGGCAGTACGATGCTCTGGGCAATGCAGGACCTTGGGTATTGGCATTCATGTGGATATTACTTTGACACGTTCTGTCTACCCAAACATTGTTGAAGACCAAGTACGCCCAATTATGACAACAGTATTCCTTGATGGCAGTAGACTCTTGCAGAAAGATAATGTGCCCAGCCACACTGCAAACATTGTTCAGGAATGGTTTAAGGAACATGACATACGTAGAGTTCAAGGTATTGACTTGGCCTCCAAATTCCCCAGATCTCAGTCCAATTGAGCATCTGAGCTGTGTGCTGTATAAACAAGTCCGACCAATAGAGACCCCACCTCAGAACTTACAGACCTTAAAGGGTCTGCTGCTAACGTCTTGGTGCCAGATACCACAGACACCATCAAAGGTCTTGCGGAGTCCATGCATCAATGGGTAGAGCTGTTTTTTTGCAGGCATGAGCGGGACCTACACAATATTAGGCAGGTAGTTTTAAGGTTATGGCTCATGGGTGTATGTTTTTCCCTTTTTTTTAAAGCTATTATGTTTAACAAATACAGGCATAATGGAATAGATGTCAGTGTATTTTCCTGTGCTACTATTATAATGCAGTGATGCATGGAGGTAGAGATACTGGTTAATGTCACCCACCCCTGAATGTCACAGATAGTATGCCCAGAATGAGAACTGCTACTCTAGACTGAAAAGAAGCAAGACTAGAATTCTGTGAGCAATGAGCAGAATCACTATCTTGTAACCACTATCCTTATGCAGTCAAAAACAGCATACAGTATGTTCCCCCTTGTGTCAGCACTGCTGGTGAGCTTACAGATGTACATTTTGCCACTGAGCAGCATCTCTGGAACTGTGATATTGTACGTGTGTGCTGGTTTAGTATGAAATACCTACAATCAAAATCCTGACAACTACTGACTGACGGTCAAAACCCTGACATGGTCAAAATACCGCCATTTAAAATACAGACAAGGTCAAAATATAGACATTTAAAATGGCGACAGGTCAAAATGTCGACACAAGTTTTTCAATGATTTTTTGAACTGGTCAACATGGACACCGTATAAGTATACACACTATTACATTCCCCCTCCAGGTCCACTAGGATGGTAAAGTATGAGCAAGTCGGTTTCAATGAAAACATCATGAAAAACTCATGTTGACTTTTTGACCTGTCGACATTTTAAATGTCTGTATTTTGACCTTGTCAGGATTTTGACCGTTGGTCAATAGTTGCCGCTATTTTGACTGTCGTGATTTTGATTGTAGGTAAATTGACCGCATTCCGTGTGTGCAGCTAACGTGCTTTCTGTCTACTGCAGCTTCATCCTATCACGTGCTTACCATGTTTCTAATATATTTTGCATATGCTGCTTGTTTGCATTATATGATATGCTGATTATTCATACTGTAATTGTACATTTTCTTGCCTGTTTTTTCTCAGTTTTACCACACATTCATCCTACAGTATGACTGAAATATATACACCATTCATACGGTTACATCTAGTTTGCCTTGTTGTTAAGTAGGAAAGATTCAACTGGAAGATATGATTTTTTGGAGTTTACTTGGCGCTTCACTTGACTTAGTGGTATCCTCTTTACTTCACAGTTGGACTTATCCCAATTTGGTCCAAAAATACTTAAGTGGAGAATGTAGAAATTGTGAAGAAGATGGCGCTACTGTGTCTATGAGGATAAAGATATGTGAAGAAAAAACCCAAAAGGATGCTTATCCTGTAGTGTTTTGAGTCTTTTTTTCCGGGATTTTGTTTCCTCTCTGGATATAGTGATGAACTCAGAGATGCATGGAAAATATAATGAAAAAAAAGAACATGTGTAGAAACACTTTGGACGGCAGTGCGTATACAAGATCTTATAATGATATATTTAGCTTTTTAAGCTATAAGACATAGGTAGCCGATCAATTGCATACCTCACTTACATAGTGAGGAACAGGGTAAAACACATCATGGTATCTTTGTATGTCAAATCGATAATATCAAAGTTGGATAATGGTAATCAACCACAGCATGCCAAACTTACTTAGTGAGAGACAAGTTAACACATATAGCGGTATCTGTCACATGTTGTATGGCGTACCATTACTCACGGTAGAAGCGATGTGAATCCTCATATATTGGTATCTTACATTAACCAAGCTTGTGTCACGATGTAGATCCAATGAGAAAAGTTTTTAATTTACAATAAACATACAATTAAAATATATGTAAAAAAATATATAAAAATTATTACCAGCATTGAGCAGGGGAAGTGTGCAATTCTGATGGGAAGACCCTCAGGTTAAACAGCAAAGTTCCGGTTCTGAGATCAAGGTCGAATTAAAAAATATATATAAAATTGAATGGAGTCTTACCTTCCCAGAAGAGCACATCTATTCCACCTGCACCAATGCCTCCTGAGGCAATGCGTTTCGAGTACAAGAGACTCTTTTTCAAGGCCTTGCTGAGTGTGTTGCACAGGCCCTGTGTCCACAGTAATTCTTTATTGGATTAAAGTAGTCTCTACTTTTACAGCCAATGCAACTTTCTACCTGATATTTGATGGTGTATAGATTATGTAAAGAGTCTATCAGGTCCTCATGTTGGTGCTAACTTATAAGAACTGCAAGATGAAAATATTGTATTTTGTGATGCAATGATAGAATAAGTATTTTCTCTTTAATGTGAATACATTTGATCTTAATAAATACATATACACAAGCGCAGTTTTTAGACAACATGTGGTGTTAATATGTTTTTTACATTTTCTACTCACATCTGCTTTCTATTATATTTTGTTAAACTTTGTTGTACAGGAGGTCGTGGTCTCTGGTTACAGCAGCGCTAGCTTACGTGTTTATATTCTGCATCATTAGGAAGGGAGATTGTTTGTTTCTTTTAGAAGCAATTACTTATGCAGAGTCCCAGTGCAATTCCTGATCAGAAAACTCTCTATGGAAATATCATTCCATTGTTTTAAATGGATCGGTATGTAATCCCACCGCACGGGATGCCGAATGTCAGTATACCGTCATCGGCATCCCGGACGCCAGAATGCCGGCAGGGGGGCGAGCGCAACGAATAACCACATACCATTTTAAGGTCTATCAGTACCTTAGATTTAGCATTTACTAATTAGTGTGGACATACAGCAGCTGTATATCTTTGAAAAAAAACTTGTTTTTTAGTGTAAGATGTAAATGTTCTTATAGATTGTAAGATTGCGAGCAGGGCCTTCCTACCTCTATGTCTCTCTGTTATTACCCAGTTTGTCTTATCACTGTTGTTTCCAATTGTGAAGTAAAACAGAATATGCTGCGCTATATAAGAAACTGTAAATAAATAATAAAGAAAAAAAGTTTACACTGGAATCCAGTCAGTCAGAAAGTGTTCAACAAGTGTGGAAGCAAATTGTTTCAACAAATTGAAAACTTCCCACATCAAGTATTACTTTCCCACTTTCCCAGAACTAGGCCGAGCGAACACCAGCCAGACTTGCTTACTTTCTACAAAGCATTTTAGGGAGATTGTGACTTACATCCAAATATAAATGAGCTCCAAAGCTGTTAGTAATGCTGGCCATACACCAGGATGACTTGCATTAGATGCAAGCCATCCCACGCCCACCCTACCCGTGCCAGCTCCCCGCCCTACGATACATTGTACATAGGTTTTGCATCATACGATCTATCGTTCAACCCGCAGTGGACCCCTATCCAGACCGACTGATCATATATGCAGCACATATGATCAGTTGATGCGACATGCGACCTGCATCGTAATCGAACCCAGAACATGCGATGGGTCGAATTACGTGTCGATATCGTGTATTCGTACACGATATCGACCTAGTATATGGCCAGATTAAGATCTGCTTGTTGATGAAAAGACAATGATCAGGATTGTCTTTTTTGTTGGTGCATTTTTTTTTTAAATACAATTTTTATTGTTCAAAGATAAAAGGGTATACAGACAAAGGATATATCGTCATATACATGTAGAACAGGTATCCAAGAGTACAAGAATTATGTTACAGAAAACAAATTCCAAGCGCTGTGTCTTGATTTGAGAAGAAACAGCGATATAAACAGTGCAGATTGGATTACAAGTTGAGGATCCCGTTATGTTTGTCCATACAATACAATGACGATTACGAAAATAGAACGGAAGTAGACAGCGTAAGAGAGGGGGAGGGATGGAAGGGGGAAGGGGAAGAGGGGGGGGGGGGGGAAGGTGGATCTAATCTTTAATACCGGGAGAAGTTTGTAACGTTTAATAATCATCTAAACAGTATTAGTTAGTAGACCAATGTTGAGTGGAATTAGGAATTAGCAATAACACGTAAATGATGCCAGTCCGTGTTTTCAAAAACTTTCATAATTCTGTCTTGGGTAGATAAGTCTAAAGACTGTATGAATGGGGACCATTTGTCATAAAATCGACCAACATGTTTATCCATATCTGGAAAGGTATTATTTCTATCGAAGTAAAGTAGTTGGAGGAGTTTCAACTTCAATTCTTGCAGGGAAGGAGAGGAGGAGGAGATCCAATGAGTGAGAATAATTTTCTTTGCAAGTGTCACAATGGTGGTTGTCAGCGGAATATGGGGGGAGAGATCTCTGTTGGGAAGCCAATTTTTAAAATTCGCGCATAAGCAGGCTAGTGGGTCAGGGAAAACATGTGTGGAAAACAAAGAGTTCAGGAACACAATTAATTTTGTTCCAGAAGCGCCTTATCTTCCCACATTCCCAAAAACAGTGGAAAAAGTTAGCGTGAGAGCAATGACATTTAAGACATGAACCTGATGTATCTGAAATCATGTGACTCCTTTGAGCAGGGGAAATGTAAGCCCTATGTAAAGTTCTCCAGTGAACCTCCTGAAGGTATGAGGATTTCAGATATTTCAGGGTTTTAGCGCTATGTTCAATAAGCTTCGAAGGGGAATCAATGTCAGGGATATCGATTCGCCAGGTTGATGTCAGTGACTGCCATGATTTCGTGTTGGAGATCGGTAATAATAGAGTGTAAAGAAATTTTATACGGAAGGGGGAAGAATAAGTTAGGCGTAGCAAGGAATTAATGGGATCAATTGAATTTTGATGTCTTGTTTTTGGATCCAGTGAGAGGACGTAGTGTCGTGTTTGTAAATACATGAAGAAGTTAGAGGTGTGTAAAGAGAACGGAGTTTGAAGAGTAGAGAAAGACAGAATTTGACCTCCAGGATCAAAAACCTGGGAGGTAAGCAAAAGACCTTTATCTTTCCATGTGTGGAAAAGTGGATTGGATAGTGAGGGATAGAATGAGGGATTGCCCCAAAGTGTATTAAAGGGAGAGGAAGACGGGTTTCTTGTTAGTTTTTTATTAATAGTGATCCAGGATGAATAAGTGTCTTGAAACATAATATGGTGTAAAATATTGGATGGAATTTCTGACTTTTTAGAGTGAAGAAGGGCACTGGGAGAGTATGGGCTGAAAAGAGCTGTGTCTAAAGGAGTGGAAGTATAGGTAGATTTATGAAGAAGCCAGTCCGAAATATATCTGAAATGAGTAGCTAGAGTATACAGTTTTAGATTCGGTAGGGACATACCTCCGTGGGATTTGTGAGTTTGTAATTTGTGGAAGGCAATTCGAGGGCGTTTATTTTGCCATATAAATCGTGAGGTAATCTGATCAAAGCATTTCATATCAGAAACAGAGAGACCAATTGGGAGCATTTGAAGTAAGTAAAAGATTTTTGGAAAAATTATGCTTTTAACTACCGCTATTCTCCCAATGATAGATAATGGAAGATTCAGCCACGAGTCATATAGTGAGGAAATTTTGGCGAGACACAGTGAAAAGTTTAGTTTATATAAAGAGGATAGATCTGTGGGGATACGTAAGCCTAGATATTTAATGTCTGTTTTGAGTATAGAGGAGAAGAGGGGGTTTGTGAGGTTTTGAGTGAGAGTGTTGGGACCTTCTAATTGTAAGATTTCTGATTTAGTCTTGTTTATCTTAAATCCTGCTTGGGCGCCAAAACTAGCTATCAATTAAAATAAATTAGGTAGAGAAGTAGAGGGGTTAGACAGAAAAAGAAGTAGGTCATCTGCATACAAGGCAATTTTTAATGGGATATTTCCTACTTGAATACCACAAATGTTAGGGGAGTTTCTGATAGAGATTGCCAGAGGTTCAATAGCGATAGCGAAGAGTAGTGGAGAAAGGGGACAACCTTGACGGGTACCTCGGGAAACTGTAAAGGAAGTAGATAGGTGACCATTGCAATAGAGCTGTGAGAACGGAGAGGAGTAAAGGGTCTGAATAATAGAAATGAAGGATGAGGGATAACCAAAGAGTTGCAAGGATCTAAATAGATGTGGCCATTCCAAGAGATCAAATGCCTTTTCTGCGTCTAAGGCTAATACAATATTACATGATGAGGTAGGATGGATTTTTAAATGTTGGATTACAGAAATAACTTTGCGGACATTAGTTACTGAGTGGCGGTCGCAAATAAACCCAGATTGGTCTGGATGAATTATGTGTGGGAGAGAAAATTTTAGGCGATCGGCTAGAATTTTTGCAAAAATTTTATAATCTGTATTTAATAGAGAAATTGGGCGGTAGGAACTTGGGAGGGAGGGGTCTCGACCTGGTTTTAAAAGGACTTTGATTATAGCACTATTAAAATATAGGGGTATGGATTTTGAAAGAATTATTGAGTTAAACAGATCCAAAAGGTGTTTATCGATTTTGTCAATTAATAGTTTGTAAAACTCATTAGAAAAGCCGTCTGGACCCGGAGCTTTATTAGGTTTCAGGTGACCGATGTCACGATCCGGGTATCTGGACGCCATTACCTGCCGTTTAGGTGTCTTCTGAGACTGGCCCAGCGTTCCAAATCCGGATCTCATCTGTGTCAACACTCTGCACATCCCTCCTGTCATTCTGAGACACTACCACAGCGGCGCCATGTTTGAATCCAACATGGCGTCTCCCGTCCTCCGCGGCCTCCGCCGCCGTTACTGTGTTATTGCTGCAGGTTCTCAGAATCATGTATCATGCCTGCCGCGGCCTCTGCTGCCCTCCAAGTGTCTCAGCATATAATTGTCATCTGGCGTCTCCTGTCCTCCGCGGCCGGCGCCGCCATTATCATTATGTTAGCACATTTAATTTCAAACCAGTTTTCCCTCCAGGTTCCAGCATGGGCGCAGCCATGTTGGATTTGATCACATGCTCCAATTCCTCCAATCCACCGTTGCTGGAATCTGCATAATTGCCCAGCCAATGCCTGCATAGCAGCAGGTATAAGTATCCTGTGTCTGGACCAGATAGATGTCAGTGCTTTGAATGTCATACCTTGTTCCAGTCTCTCTCTCCTGTGGCTTGTTTCTCCAGGTTCCAGCTCCTGTCTCCAGCATCCACAAAGAGACCCGCACCTGCTTTCCATCCTGCGGTGCAGCCTGACTCTGCAATCCTCTGTGACTGATCCAGCTTTCAGCTATTACCTCGTTTGCTTCCAGCTTCCAAGCTTTCAGCTATTACCTCGTTTGCTTCCAGCTTCCAAGCTTGCAGCTATTAACCCATCTGTTTCCAGCAACCTGCTTCCAACAGAATTCAGCCTCCTTAAAGAGCCGGTGTTCTCCCAGCGGATTTCTACTTACCAGCAGTATCCACTACCACCGGTAACCACTCTTCATTTCATCTGTTTCCACGCACCCTAGCATCTTTTAGTTTTAACTCCGTGTCTCCACCATCTGGCTGGTTCCGTCCAGTGACTCCTACAGTGCATTCCAGTTACCAACATCATCTCATACACCTACTGGCGTGTTCCTCGGTTGTCTCCACTACTACAGCCTGGCCTGGTAAGGTTATTCTACCCAAGGACTATAACATCTGTTCTGCAACCTACCAGTGCCCTGTTATACCTTTTTATGGTTTAGTGATCCAGGAACTGTATTATCTGCCACTGCTAATACTGACTGTGAACGCTGTTGTGATTATACGGAGTCTGTTTAATAAACTTTCATTTGACTTTTAACCTGCTTGTCATGGTCACACCTTCGGGTTTCCTTCCACACTTACATGTCCAGGGGTCTGATTAAACCACCTAAGTTTAACTTCATTCCAGCCCCTACAACTGAGGCTTCCTCCTGTCAGCCTAAACCCTCAGTTGTGACAACCGATAGCTGAACGAACTTCTTCTAGTGTGATGGGATTTTCTAGGGAAACACGAAATTCAGAGGGAATTTGTGGTAAAAGGGGAAAAAAACCAAGGTTGGGGTAGCTCTTCAGAGGGGGGGGATGGACCTGAATATAATGTCTCATAAAATGACTTCAAGATAGAAGCAATGGTTTGGGGGTCATTAGTTAAGGATCCATCAGGAAGCTTCAGTGGGTGAACTAACAAGGGAGGAGAAGTGCCTTTCAAAATGTTTGTAAGAAGCTTACCCGTTTTATTTCCAAATTTGTGGAACCGGTAATCAACTTTAAATTTATATTTGTCACCCATCAGGGAGAGAAATTCGTTAAACTGGAGTTTTAGTGTTAGGTATGAAGATTTATTAGACGGGGAGGGGTGGGATTTGAAAACTTGAAAGGCTGTGGAAAGAGCACATTGCAGCTCTAAGTAAGATTTAGCATATTTTTTTTTTAATGCCGAGGAGTATGAAATAATATTGCCCCTAAGGACCGATTTGGCAGATTGCCAAAATATAGAGGGATTTAAGTTAGAGTGTTGTTCATTTGAGAAATAAAAGGAGTCCCAGGACGCCTGCAAGGAGTCACAAAATTTTGTGGAGTTAGAAAGGTGAGAAGGAAATCTCCATTGGGGAGTTAGGGAGTGAGCGGGATGTAAAATAAAAGAAAACCAGATTAAGGCGTGATCAGAGATGATAATGGGCTCAATGACTGAATCTGTAACTGAGGGGAAAAGCTGTTGGGAAATAAACACATAATCGATTCTTGAAAACGAATCGTGGGCGGAGGAATGGCAAGAGAACTCTCTTTCAATTGGGTTGAGTGCACGCCAAATATCAATTAGTTGTAAGGTCTCAGAAAATGCAGGTATACCTAGTTTAGGGAGGTGTTGGGGGTTCCTAGTTGTGTTGGAGCAGTCTAAGTAATTGGATGAAACTAAATTGAAATCGCCACAAACAATGAGGTTATCGTTAGAAAATGGAGTTAATTTAGCTAGTAGCATCTGAAAAAAGGATTTATTGTATGTAGTGGGAGCGTAAATATTGCAGAGAACGAATACGCGTGAATCAATAGAGAGATAGACGATTAGATATCGACCGCTGGGGTCTATGTCAGAGGACAGTATTGTGATGTTAAGGTTACGTTTACCTAAGAGAACAACACCTCTAGATTTAGAGTTGAATGGGGCTGCCGCTATGAGGGACCAGTGTGACATTTGCAATTTCAAGGATTCCTGAAGAGATAAGTGAGTTTCTTGAAGGAATGCAATATTAATATTCATCTTGGATAGATACACGAGGATTTTACGACGTTTAGCCGGGGAATTAATTCCACCAACATTCAGAGTGCCAATTTTTAAGTCAGGCATTTAAATAACCATGAGAGGAAGAAAAATACAAAGATCAACCGTATATCAAATGATCGGATCCGAAAGAGGGAATGGGATATGAGGATAGGGGGGGGAGGGACATGGGGAGAATGCGATAACAAACAAGAAAATTTGGTTAATGTTTGACAAGCAAACAGACTTCCGGGCCAAACATTCAAAATAAGAACTGAGATTATTCTAATCATTACTTCTAATCCGGAGCAGTGCTCCTGATGATTTCCCGACAACGGCATCTGGGGAAAGTTATACTATATAATATAGAGTAGCTAAATTAAGAAATATAACAGTAGATAAAGGACCTAATAAGAAATATGTTAACTTTAAATAAGAAATAACCATATACCGAAATGTTGTGAAAATCGCATATGAGCTTTAAGATAGTCTGAAAACAGTAGTCGATTTTGGGAACATCCTCACGTATATATGGTACGTAGGAGAACGGTATGGAACCTGAGTTAAGTATGACAATGACTATCACGCTGAGGATTATCACAAGATTTAGAGCACGTTAAAACATAACTAGTTCACATGAGTTAAACAAGAACAAATGGGGGAGGGAAAACCCTCAACGTTACGGAATTAGGAGGTAGTCCTGAAGATCAGGTGTCAGGGGTAGGGGCGGCATCTGCGATTTCAGCAAGGTCTTCCGTGGGGTCCCCTTGGAGGTAGGACGCTGCATCTTCTGGAGTAGAAAAGTCCAGGTGCTTGTCTCCATTGTAGATTCTAAGTTTCGCTGGATAAAGTAAGGAAAACTTACGCTTGGCAGTCACCAGCCTTGAACAAATTGGGTTAAAGGCCTTCCTAGCTCTCGATAATTCGGCAGAAAAGTCTTGGAATATGAGCAAACGGTTGTTCTCCCATTGAAGGGACCGAATCCTTCTAGACGCTGACCATATGGCAACTTTGTGAAGATAGTTGAGGCATCTGAATAGAGTGACCCTAGGGCGGCCTTCGACAGAGCGAGGCATAGGACCAACACGGTGCACGCGCTCAATTACTAGGTCCTTGCAAGAGTCAGCAATACCAAGGAGGGAAGGGAGTGTCACCTGGACAAAACGAGAGAGCTCCTCTCCCTTTACCGATTCTGGAAGGCCTACCAGCCTTATATTATTTCTCCTGGACCTGTTTTCTGCGTCGTCTAGCTTCATCCACAACTGGTAGTTCTCTTTTTCAAGACGTTTGACACAGCCCTGAACATCGGCCATATCATGACAAAGACCTCCAATTCTGTTTTCGTTTACAGAGACTTTATGCGAAAGATGTTGCAATTGGAGTGAGATGTCTGAGACTGCTTTTGATAACAGTGGGGATACAGCTTGGGTTATGGCCTCCGTAAGGTCCGCATATGTGATAGGTGAATCAGAAGATCGGTTAGTTGGAGTGGAACGTGAGGGGGATTGTGATGCAATTAATTTTTTGGGGGCTGGGGATGAAGGGGGAGTAGTAATGCCAGGAGCCATGGTAGAGTTGGCTCTCCTTTTCTCTTGTCTAACAGGGAGGGAGGAAGGCGATGCTGAAGCTGCAGGATTGGGGGAAAGAAAACGGTCCATTGACGAAGGGAGGAGAAAAAGATACAGTTTATAATACTCCTTGATTGTGTGATGATAGGACGTTAGGTGGCGTTTGGAGAAAGTTTATTTGTAGAAACTAAAATGAAGCGTCTGGAAACATCAGAAACTATACTTGTATCATGGGTTATCTCTAGGTTAGGCTGGAAGTTGGTCAGAGAAGGGGTGTTTTGTCAAGCAGACCGTGCCTTATTCTATCCGTGGTGATGATTGTATATGTCAGTGATATAGTAAAAGCTTGCAGACAGGAGGACTCCAGAATAAGATGCTCAGTCTATGCTGTATAAAGTGTGCACTGATATGGTCAGTTAATTGACTGAGGGAGCCCAGCGGCAGTGAGGAGAGGCAGCATGTAAACAATCGTCTTGCTGTGGTTGCTGTGGATACCGCACCTGTACATGAGGCGTCTGTATGATGTGTCTGTCCTCGGGGTGAACCACCGGCACCGTTTAACGAGGGTGTAGGGAGCGCTACAGACCGTGGCGTTCGGCCTGAAACGCTGGGCGCCCTGTGACGAGCACTGCAAAGACACGCCGACTGACTGGAGCTTCGCGCCGCAAGAGAGCGACTCGTCAGGGCTGTCAATAGCCGGCGGTGTCTTGCGGGACGGGTCCGCTGGGGCTGTGGAGAAGTTATCGGCTCCTGGAGACTGTGGAACAGTCGATATAACGGTGCCGAGGTCGGGAGTCACCGGAGCTCAGCTGTGGAGCGTCCTCACAGCATGAGGCTGGAACCGGAAGTCTTGTTGGTGCATTTTTAAGAAAGAAAGAAAATATGTATCTCAATGTAAATCTTTTTACTAAAATATAACTTTTATTTCATATTTTTAAAAATACCCGGTTGTGTGAAATATAAACGAACATATAATTGTGACAAGTAGTAAATGTGATAATTAAAAAAATTTAAAAAATCTTTTTTGAACCCACTGCATGAGAACTGCATCTGCACAATAGACGTGGCATAGACCTATGAAGATAAACAATATAAACAACTTATATGATTTATAAATATAAAGAATAGCTAATTTTATACATCTCATGAACACAAAATCACTGATTTTAGAACAAAATTCTTTCTGGTGATAGATACGATATATATGAATCACATATACATACTGAACATTAAATAATAATATCACAACTACATATTTAAATAAAACACGCAGTGGGTCCAAAAAAGATTTTAATTATCACATTTATTACTTGTCACAATTATAGGTTTGTTTATATTTCACACAACAGGGTATTTTTAAAAATATGAATTTAAAGTTATATTTTAGAAAAAGATTTACATTGCGATACGTATTTTCTTTGTTTCCAACAAATAAGACAATCCTGTCCTTTCATGTTCTGATCTTTAATATTATTGTCTTGGGCAGCACCCCCTCCATTGTAGATTTCATTGTCTATTGACATAAGAAATTTGGGAACTTCACAATGGTAATGTGATAACGCCTTGTGCAGAAGTCATAATCCCTTTCCCTATGAATTAGGCCCTATGTGTTGCACCGCAGGAGGGCAGATATAAAATGTGCAGTGAAGGTTAAGATTTGGTAGGGGTGTATCCTAACTCAAATCTAAATTACAATGTAAAAATAGAGCTGCCCAGCATTTGTGGGTTACATGACAGTTTCCCTGCATGAACAAAACAAAACATGTTTTTGCACTTCTTGCAATGCAGCATAGTTTGTTCCAAATTCAAAGTTACTGTAATTTCTTTTGTTTTCTCCCAACTCACAATCACTACCTAAGAGTTTTTGGCAACTCAGAGCCTACAGCGCCCCATGTTGCTGTGCACAGGGCCTTAAGGGCCTATTTATCAAATGATATTTGCGGATATGTCTTTTCGGGGGTTAGCCGCTAATATTAGGAATCTCCTGAATGAATAAAAGGAAGGATCGCAGCAGGTTTCTCCAATAACTGCTGCGATCCCTCCATTTCCACCCGTAGCCGCATCCCATTAGGTTTCTTTGGGGGATGCGATGCTGCCCGTTGTATCAATATCTGGAATGCAAAGCATTCCCAATATTGTTCCCTGCAGTTAGCGCAAATTTTTGATTGTGGTAGCCCTTTGTAGCCTATGGGCTGCAGATTGCGGTAAAGCGGTTTCGGCTGGGTTCCCCAGGAACCCTCCACCGGAAATGTCTTGGTGCATTGCAGTCATGTCTGATCGTGCATGCACAGGACCACCAGCAGCCCAGAGAGCACATCGCAGGGACAGGCTCTTTTCAGAGCCCCTGTCCCTGTGGATGCCAGGTGATACATTCACCTGAAGGGATCACATATTGCAATGCGATCCTGGATGGTAAGATGCCACCTAGATCGCATTCAATATGTGATTCTTGATAAATGGGCCTCAAAGAACACAAGTATATTAATGAAAGCATTATGCTATGACTGTGCATATGGAGATGATGCAGAAAACCCTATGGATTGTACAACTTACTATGGAAGTATAGTATCAGGGGCGTTTTAACAGGGGAAGGTGCCTGTGTACAGACTCCGGATGGACCCCCTCCTCTCCACGGCGCGGTAAGCTCCAGCATGGCACCCACCATGTTCTGGAGACTTATTTTTACTGCACATATGCAGTAGCCATTTTGGCAGTGATTTTTGCCGTGGCTGCAGCACACGACACAGGACATTGAAATGGTATTAAGACATAGATGCAGTGTGCCCAGGGGCCCGTGTGTACCGCACATATTGTACCCATCATAGAAACACCAATGTATAGTATACAAATGTAGAAGAAAAAAAAAAGTGAACCAATATAGGGCCTAATTCATGTTTGTATGCAATGGCCGATTATCAAGCAACAGAGCAATTATCGCTGCACCGACGACTGCACCGGGCATCGGTGAATAGCGATAGGATGGTGCGAAAAAAGCGATTGCACAGGCGATCGCAAGGTGACTGACAGGAAGAGGCAACTGGGTGGCAACTGACCGTTTTTTAGGAGTGTCCAGGAAAACGCAGGAGGAACCAGGCATTCAGAAGGAGGGTTTCTGACGTCAGCTTCCGACCCCGATCATCACAGAAGCAGAGTAAGTCCTGGGCTGAGCAGAGACTGCACAAACTCATGTTTGTGCAGCTCTCCAACAAATGCGATCACACACCTGCACACAGCAAATACCCTCCCCCTGTAGACAGCGACTACCTGATCGCAGGGATGCCAAAAACGCCCCCTAGTGATCAGGCCTGAATTACCCGTAGAGTCAGGTATTTTCAAACTATGGGATGACAATCAGGTGTGAGTGGACAATCTATCTTTTTAAAAGAACAGGGATCTATCAAAGTCTGATGTTCACAATATGTTTGTGGAAGTGTCATGAACAAAGGAGATTTCTGAGGACCTCTGAAGAACAATTGTTGATGCTCACCAGGCTGGAAAGTAGTTTGGACTCCACCAATCAATAGTCAGACAGACTGTGTACAAATGGAGGAAATTCCAGATCATTATTACCCTCCCCAGGAGTTGCTGACCAACAAACATCACGCCAGGAGCAAGATAATGATCAAGAGCAAGATCAGAAAGGAACACAAGATAACCTCTAGGCAGAGGCGTCACCGTCACTGGTGACACCCAGAGCGGAGGGGAGGGAGGGGGTAATGCAGCACGATGGCAAAAAGGGGACGTGACCTAGAAGGTAGGGGCATGGCCTCATGGGTAGGGGTGTGGCCTCATGGCCTGAACCTCCGTTTTGTCACTCTGGGTGTCCTGGGGGTTGCGGGCTGCACCTGGGGACCAGTGTGTGTCCGGTGCTGGCTCCTGCACACTGACAAGAGCTGGGTGCTGCACGTAATGTCACAGTGCAGCACCTGGTTCCTGTCACTGAAGAGGAGCTGGAACTTGTGCCACCTCTCGGCAGGTGATACCCGGGTGCGGGCCGCACCAACCACACCCCTGTTGTGGCGCCACTGAGCGACTGAAGGCCTTTCTCACACTAGCTAATGCTAATGTTCATGAGTCCACCATCTGGAGGACACTGAACAATGGTGTGCATGGCAGAATTGCAAGGAGAAAGCCATTGCTCTCCAAAAAGAACATTGCTGCCTGTCTGCAGTTTGCTAAGGATCACCTGGACAAGACAGAAGGCTATTGGAACAATGTTTTGTGGACAGAGGAGTCCAAAATAGAGCTTTTTGGTTTAAATGAGAAGCATTAGGTTTGGAGAAAGAACACTGCATTCCAGCATAAAAACCTCATATCATCTGTGAAACACGCTCATCTCTAGTTAGTAGTAGTATCATGGTTTGGGCCTGTTTTGTTGCATGGGACAATGAATTCTGAATTATACCAGAATATTCTAAAGGAAAATGTCAGGACATCAGTCCATGATCTGCATCTCAAGAGAGCGTGGGCCATGCAGCAAGACAACAACCCAAAGCACACAAGTCATTTGACCAAAAAATTGGTTAAAGAAGAATAAATTAAAAGTTTTGGAATAGTCAAAGTCCAGACCTTAATCAAATAGAAATGTTGTGGAAGGACTTGAAGCAAGCAGTTCATGGGAGGAAACCACCAACATAACAGAGTTGTTGTTTTATTTTTTACAGAGAAATGGGGTAAAATTCCCAGAAACGTTTACATGCAGTTATTGCGGCACAAGGGAGTCATACCACATACTGAGTGCAAAGGTTCACATACTTTTGCCACTCACAGATATGTGTATTGGATAATTTTCCTCAATAAAAAAATTGGCCCGTCTAATTTTTTGTCTGATTTGTTTGTTTTGGTTCTCGTTTCCTACTTTGAGTACTTGTGTGAAAATCTGAGGTAGGTTTAGGCCAAATTTCAGCAGAAATATAGAAAATTCTGAAGGGTTCACAAACTTTCAAGTACTACTGTATGAAAAGGAAATAATATTTATTGCAGGTTTGTGACACCAAAGAAATGACAGACTGACCACCACGTCTCTTCTCAAATACATACCTGTTTGAAGCAAGCTTCCACCAAATTAGGAGGGAACATATTCCTTTAAGAAAAGAAAATAAAGTTACATGCTAAATAATAAAACCACGGCGACGTACACAGCTTGCAAACCACCCAGCTTGCTTCCTACTCTCTAAGCCCGCACAGCCACATACAGTCTATGAATTACTGGATATGAAAGCTCTTCAATGTACAGGAACTAAATTAATTTCATATGATTACGGCACTGTAACAGTTAATGATGACTGTAGATTACAGTGCTCATTGGCTTGGTGTCTCTCTGCAGGATCAGAGCAGCGGGAAATCAAGTCAAGCTATTGATTCATTTAACATTTAGCTGGTGGTATTAAAGTCAGCTGTTTTTGCCCTTGCCAACAAATTACATTTCATTTGTGCACACTACCCTGTTATTTGAAAATGTTTATTCCTCTTGTTGGATGTGTAGTGGATGTAGTTAATAAGTGCAATATGTTTAGCTGCCCAGATGCTGAAAAGTGGTTCATTTTATTTTCAGTGATATCTATTACTTCATAGTACTGCATATCCTCAAATCATCACCAGACCGTATTGATAACTCGCTGAGGGCCTTTTTGGTGAAGGATGCGTGAACTTACTGGGGATGGTAGAATATCTGACTCTCTATGTTAGTGTGGGCTTACAAAAAGGTAAATAAGAATATTAAATAAGTGACATTACTCATAGATTTCGTGGCCTACGAAACCTTAGGGGTAAATTTACTAAGTTTCATATTTTACCAATGTCTGATTAAGATCAAACACAGATGATATCGATCAGACAGGAGTGTATTTTTATTTTTAAAATACGGAAATTTACTATGATCCTGTGTTTGACTGGTCTTTTGATGGTGTTGATAGTCATGTTTGTCTGCTGGGTTTGCCAGAAGCCAAACGCTCCCGTACATGAAGGCTGCACGGATCAGTGAGAAAAATAAGTAAAAAATAAATAAATAAATAAATAAATAAATAAATAAAGTGTGTAGGGTTCCTTACCCTAAGCATAACCAGCCCCGGGCTCTTTGAGACAGTCCTGGTTCTAAAAATACAGGGGAAAAATGACTGAGGTTGAAACCAGCACCGGGCTGCACTAGCCAGGGAGGTAATGCCACAGCTAGGGGATACGTTTATATCGGTCCCTGCAGCCGTAATTTTACCTCCTTCCAAATAGTCAGCCATGGCTGGGGCACCCTGGAGGAGTGGGGTGCCCCGCCCACGGATGACTAGTTGGGGGGATAATGCAATAGCCTCAGTGACCAATATAAACATGTCCCCCAGCTGTGACATTACCTCCTAAGAGGAGCCCGCTGCTGGGTTAGAAAATACGGGGCCCCCTATGTCTCCCCACCCCCCATTTATTTTGAACCAGGACCAATCTAAGAGCCCAGCGCTGGTTCTTTAAATACAGGGGGACCTTGGTCATTCCCCCCCACCCCTGTATTTTTAGAAGCAGGACTGGCTGGTTATGCTTTGGTAGGGGGGGGGGGTCACACAGATTTTTTTTCTTCTACAGATATCACTGATCTGTGCAGGCACGCTGCTGAGCGGGACGTCTATATTGCTCTGAGTTTGCTCAATACACAGGTGTGATTGCAAAAACAATTGTAAGTAAATTCCCGTGTTTCAGTGTTGTCCGTGGAGAGTACATCAGAGTTTTGCCGATGGTGTATTTGATCACATGTCCGTATACACCCGTGTTTTGTACTCCTATTTGAACAAACCTCCTGTGTTTGTTCTTTAGTAAATTTCTGTGTTTTAAAAAATGCCCTAACACTCCCGTGTTTGCCAGCTCGTGTAAACATGGAGCATAGTAAAATTACTCCTTGTGCCTTAGGGGACCACCAAGGTTTGCTTAAGAGTAGAACTGGCCCTACTGGTGACATTGTAGTTTTCAAAGTATAGAGTCGATTTACTTCACTAAGTTTTCATCCCCCACAACTGCATTGGCAATACCACCAATAACAATAAGTGAAGCAAATCAACACTATACTCACCCCCAATAACGGGTTAAAAGGGGTTGATTACATTTAAGAGAAGCAGAAAAAAATCAACAACTGCCAGATTTACCCTGAAATATTACTCTTACTCCAAGACTACAAGCCATATGAGCTAGATGCTGTAATATCACTTCTTTATATTGACATGTTCTTGCAGATCACATAGACTTAATACAAAAACATTAGAATATAATGTTGTTTCATTCAGTATGTTGTGCATTCAATATGACAAAATAAATACATGGGCAATTTGACAAGTGTGTTGTTCACAAAAGTAGGGCTGGGGTGACCCAACATAGGTCCATATTACTAGTTCAGAATAAACAGATACTATAGACAATGGGTCTAATTCAGATGTGGTTGAAGTTGATAGCTCTGTATGGTAATGCAGCAGGAGGTGTCTATTACAAGACTCCTTCTGCTGTAGTAGTGATCTGAGATGCATCTTAGGATGCAGACATCAGAACTCTCACTCACCATCGGGCAGCTTGCAGCACACAAGGGGAACACGCAAGCCACCGGCCACAGAGGCCGGGAAATATCTGTGCAACCACGGAAATCCCTGGACTCTTCCCATCCTCTAAACTGTGGCAACACGCCTCTGTTTTGGTAAACCATGGCCATCGCTACCCCCTCTCAGCCCCCCAAATGGCAGCAGTCTGTTATCACTGACAGTCTGCTGCCATCCTGCGTCCTGCCTCGCAGGACCCGTCAGCACAAGCACAATTAGTACTTTGCGGTGCAGGATGCCACTCCAACCACAACTGAAGAAACCCCAATAACTTTTAGACAGTAAAAAAGAAAGCGCAACCTACAACCCAAACTGCTAATTTTCAGGAATTCCACTGAGCTACTAGTTATAAAGAGCAGGAACCTCTTCTATTGTGTTACCTGCAGAAATCCAGAGTTCCTACCGTATTAAATCCAAAATGGCATCTGTAGCCTGTACTCTCTCAATTTTCCCTTGGGATGTCATGCCCTCCTTGGAGCCTTTGCCTGGATGAATGATAATCACCATGACAATGCCAATAAAAACAGCAATGAAGGTGGTTACAGTGTAATATACCACAGCACGAAGGCCCATTTTACCAGACGCTTTGCTGTCCAGAGATGCCATACCTATAACAGATAATTTCATTGTCAAGGAGGAACACTGCAAATAAATGAATGCCCATCTGATAAATATGGCTAATGTTAACATGCTGATACAGTTGGAACAGGTAAACAGCAATACATCCAGTGAATGCAAAACTAGTGACAACACCGATTTTCTGGCTTATACGAATAAAACATAAAATGTGGGTTTTCTACTTGTATGTATGCATTTTTTAATTACAATACAAAGCACAAGTGAGACTAAAACTGGTCTCCGTACACTCGTTATACCCCTTTCACACCAAGCTTTTGACCTGGGTTATTGCCAGCTCAGTTGAAAGGGTCCCCTGAGAAAAACTGGTTTGAGTGACTCAGCAATCCAACCTGGGTAGCGACCTGGGTTGAACACCGGAAGACCAGGTTACGGGGGCCTGTGTATGGAGAGTGGGCTCAAATCACCGGCAGAGGAGAACCCCCGGCAATAACCCAGTTCCAACTAGCGGTGTGAACAGGTTTCTACTCATAAGCACCCAGAGAATTAAACAGAGCTAGATAATTTGGAAACACTTGAAAAAAACATACTGTTAGTAAACATTGGTCTACTTGTAACATAGAATCAGCTTTTGGAGAACTGGCAGGATTCGTAATGCAAATTATTGGATAATACAGATCTTTATTGGTGGTCAATGGAAACAAGACATTGAGTCTTACCGGTAACTAAACTGGACACTATGAGCGGCAGAACGAGCATCTGCAGCATCCTCATAAGCAGCTCACCAGGGAAGGAAAAATACTTGATCTGGCGATAAGTCATCTTATATGGCCTCAGTGCAAAGGCCAGCACAATACCTGGAAAAATCACAGAATCCCCATTTACAAAACAGGTAGGCTCAAATTTTGTGACTTGAAAACCCGTGTCAAGACTACTTTTAAGATGTAGGGTGAAATTCATTAAATCTTGGTGAGAGATTAAGGGGAGAGAGAAAATACCAACCAATTAGCTCTTTACTATCTTTTTTCAAACACAGCCTGTAAAATGGCAGTTAAGTTGGGTACATACAGGGCCGGTGCTAGGGTGTTCAGTGCCCCTCTGCAAACTACTGTATAAATTTGCGCCCTCCCATATTTAATAAACAGAGAGTGCGTGCAAAAGGGGTGTGGTCTCACAAGGAAGGGGCATGGCCACACAATAGTACCCCATTTCAAATTACGCCACACAGTAACACAATCTTATTCACATTACACTGCATGTAGTGCCCCCGATTCATATTACGCCATAGTAGTTTTCCTAATTTACGCTACGTCACACATCAGTGCACTATATTCACATTATGTACACAGTAGTACACATTTTACAGCAGTGCCCCTTATTCACGATGCCCAAAGTAGTGCCCCTTATACACATAATGTCTACAAAAGTAGTCCCCTTTACACATAATGCCCACAGCAGTAGTGCCTCTTATACACAATGCCTAAAGTAGTGCCTCTTACACGTAATGCCTATAGTAGTAGTTCCCCTTACACATAATGCCCACAGCAGTAGTGCCTCTTATACACAATGCCTAAAGTAGTGCCTCTTACACGTAATGCCTATAGTAGTAGTGCCACTTACACATAATGCCCACAGTAGTAGTGTCTTTTATACACATATAACCCACAGGAGGGGAGAGAAGGGGGTTGCGCTCCCCCACCCACCGTACCTCACCCAGCACTCTGCTATTACTCTGTAAGTTTCCCAGCAAACACCCGGGACCCTGCAGTAATGCTTAAGCCTTCCAGCAATCATCCGCTGCGCAGTTCATTAGCTTCACCTGAGGATGATGGGTATATAGCCACCAGCACACAGCACTTTTATTGCTATTACATTGGGCATCTCTTACCCTGTCTGGACATTCCCTAATGGGACATGGATTGACTGCCTGTTCTTTAGAAAATTTGTAACTGCTGCTACATATGTGATACAGCTTCATCATGGAGTTTTTGCCGCTACCTCTATTTGAATTGTGTAATTTCATTGCAGAACACCATATGGTTGGTCAAGGAACAACAAGCAAATGTATCCTTGCACACAGGTTATTAACACAACTTTTTTCAAGACTCCTGCTCCCAGTCATCAATTTATAAGTGTTGATGCCCCAGGTGTATTGAAGCAGATTATACTTGTACTGTGGTCAGAGAGTGAATGCATTGTGTATGCAACAATAAGTAGACAGGCAAAACGGTTATTCATTTATACTGTCATCCGCTTTCAGACACTTTCTGAATGTTAGCATTAAAATCTATTAGACTGTTTTTCAATACACACAATGTCACATTGATGCCGATTATATATATATATATATATATATATATATATATATATATACACACACACACACATACATACATACACACATACATACATACATACATACATATACACAGTTGTGCTCATAAGTTTACATACCCTAGCAGATGTGATTTTCTGGCCATTTGTCAGAGAATATGAATGATAACTCACAAACTTTTCTTCCACTCATGGTTAGTGGTTGGGTAGAGCCATTTATTGTCAAACAACTGTGTTTACTCTTTTTAAATAATAATGACAACAGAAACTACCCAAATGACCCTGATCAAAAGTTTACATACCCTGGAGATTTTGGCCTGATAACATGCACACAAGTTGACACAAACGGGTGATCTGTTTGCTTGTAATCAGTGTGTGTGTATAAAAGGTCAGTGAGTTTCTGGACTCCGGAAAAGACCCTTGCATCTTTCATCCAGTGCTGCACTGACGTGTCTGGATTCTGAGTCATGAGGAAAGCAAAAGAATTGTTAAAGGATCTGCGGGAAAAGGTAATTGAACTGTATAAAACAGGAAAGGGATATAAAAAGATATCCAAGCAATTGAGAATGCCAATCAGCAGTGTTCAAACTCTAATTAAGAAGTGGAAAATGAGGGATTCTGTGGAAATCACGGTCAGGTAGACCAACAAAAAATTCAGCCACAACTGTCAGGAAAATTGTTCGGGATGCAAAGAAAAATCCACAAATAACTTCAGCTGAAATACAGGACTCTCTGAAAAAAAGTGGTGTGGTTGTTTCAAGATGCACAATAAGGAGGCATTTGAAGAAAAATGGGCTGCATGGTCGAGTCGCCAGAAGAAAGCTATTACTACGCAAATGCCACAAAGCATCCCGCTTACAATACTCCAAACAGCACAGAGACAAACCTCAAAACTTCTGGAACAAAGTCATTTGGAGTGATGAGACCAAAATTAAACTTTTTGGCCACAACCATAAACGTTACATTTGGAGAGGAGTCAACAAGGCCTATGATGAAAGGTACACCATTCCTACTGTGAAACACGGAGGTGGATCGCTGATGTTTTGGGGATGTGTAAGCTACAAAGGCCCTGGAAACTTGGTCAAAATTGATGGCAAGATGAATGCAGCATGTTATCAGAAAATACTGGAGGAAAATTTGCACTCATCAGCCCGGAAGCTGCGCATGGGACATACTTGGACGTTCCAACATGACAATGATCCAAAACACAAGGCCAAGTCGACCTGTCATTGGCTACAGCAGAATAAAGTAGTGATGAGCGGGTTCGGTTCCTCGGGATCCGAACCCCCCCGAACTTCACCCATTTTACACGGTTTCGAGGCAGCCTCGGATCCTACCGCCTTACTTGGTTAACCCGAGCGCGCCCGAACGTCATCATCCCACTGTCGGATTCTCGCAAGATTTGTATTCTATATAAGGAGCCGCGCCTCGCCGCCATTTTCACTCGTGCATTGGAGATGATAGCGAGAGGATGTGCAGCGTTCTCTCAGTTTCTGTGTTCAGTGTGCTGCAAATATCTGCTCAGTGTGCTGCAAATATCTGTGCTCAGTGTGCTTGCAAATATCTGTGCTCAGTGTGCTGAAAATATCTACGTTCTCTGCCTGAAAAACGCTCCATATCTGTGCTGCATTGTAGTATACAGTAGGAGGATAGTGCAGAATTTTGCTGACCACCAGTATTATATAGCAGTACGGTACAGTAGTCCACTGCTCTACCTACCTCTGTGTCGTCAAATATACTATCCATCCATACCTGTGCTGCATTTTAGTTGTGCGCAGTATATATAGTAGGAGGACAGTGCAGAATTTGCTGACCACCAGAATATATATATATAGCAGTATGGTACAGTAGTCCACTGCTCTACCTACCTCTGTGTCGTCAAGTATACTGTGCATCCATACCTGTGCTGCATTTTAGTTGTGCGCAGTATATAGTAGGAGGGGACAGTGCAGAATGTTGCTGTGACCACCAGTATATATATAGCAGTACGGTACAGTAGTCCACTGCTCTACCTCTGTGTCGTCAAGTATACTATGCATCCATACCTGTGCTGCATTTTAGTTGTGCGCAGTATATAGTAGGAGGGGAAAGGCAAGTATACTACAAAAGTTCAGTAAAATTACCCAAAAATCTAAATTAAAAGCGTCTGATGAGAAGCGTAAACTTGCCAATATGCCATTTACGACACGGAGTGGCAAGGAACGGCTGAGGCCCTGGCCTATGTTCATGGCTAGTGGTTCAGATTCACATGAGGATGGAAGCACTCATCCTCTCGCTAGAAAACTGCAGTGCCACTCCTAGATGGGCCAGGTGTTTGTGTCGGCCACTTGGGTCGCTTAGCTTAGCCATCCAGCGACCTTGGTGCACCTCTTTTTTTCTTTGCATCATGTGCTGTTTGGGGACTATTTTTTGAAGTGCCATCCTGTCTGACACTGCAGTGCCACTCCTAGATGGGCCAGGTGTTTGTGTCGGCCACTTGGGTCGCTTAGCTTAGCCATCCAGCGACCTCGGTGCAAATTTTAGGACTAAAAATAATATTGGGAGGTGTGAGGTGTTCAGAATAGACTGGAAATGAGTGGAAATTATGGTTATTGAGGTTAATAATACTATGGGATCAAAATGACCCCCAAATTCTATGATTTAAGCTGTTTTTGAGGGGTTTTTGTAAAAAAACACCCGAATCCAAAACACACCCGAATCAGACAAAAAAAATTTCAGGGAGGTTTTGCCAAAACGCGTCCGAATCCAAAACACGGCCGCGGAACCGAATCCAAAACCAAAACACAAAACCCGAAAAATTTCCGGTGTACATCACTAGAATAAAGTGAAGGTTCTGGAGTGGCCATCTCAGTCTTCTGACCTCAATATCATTGAGCCACTCTGGGGAGATCTCAAACGTGCAGTTCATGCAAGACAGCTCAAGAATTTACAGGAACTGGAGGCTTTTTGCCAAGAAGAATGGGCAGCTTTACCATCTGAGAAAATATCCACAACTACCACAAAAGACTTCAAGCTGTCATTGATGTTAAAGGGGGCAATACACGGTATTAAGAACTGGGGTATGTAAACTTTTGATCAGGGTCATTTGGGTAGTTTCTGTTGTCATTATGATTTAAAAAGAGTAAACACAGTGGTTTGACAATAAATGGCTTCACCCAACCACTAACCATGAGTGAAAGAAAAGTTTGTGAGTTATCATTCATATTCTCTGACAAATGGCCAGAAAATCACAAATTCTGCTAGGGTATGTAAACTTATGAGCACAACTGTATATGTATATTATCTTGTCCTACATGTAATTTGTGTGGTTTTATTTACGCATATTAAATTGCTTTTAAAATTAGCACAGTTTATTTAAATTTTCTTATAACTCTATTTTCCCTGGTGGTTTCTGGAGTAAACGCTCGGGGGGTGCTCACTGTCCATTTTTCCCTCTCCCTGAGCATTTTGGGGTTGAGGTTGCCTGGCTTCTACACTTACTGGGCGGTGAAGAGGCATGACTGGTCCTTGCTGTGGCTGCAGCTCCAGGCGCGGATGTAGCTGCTGTCTCTTCCTCCGTGGCTAGCGCGTTTGACTGCATTTCCCCATCGCGGGTTCTCCAGGGGAATGTTAGCCTGACCTGGGACACCGTGCTTCACGCTGCCGGCGCCACTGCATGTCATACAGTTTGACAGGCGAGGGCCAGGGGCAATTGTCGGCTGACAGCGGCAATGAAAAGCAGCAGTGTAGCAGAGCGAGGAGAGCTGACTCCGCTGATTGGGTAGCGCTGGTCCTGGATATACAGATATACAGTATCTGCCATCATGCCAACAGAGCATTAGGTGAGTATAACACTTATCAATAGGCCGCTCAATTTGTTTGTGCAGATGTCACAACTTGGCTGGCATTTGAATTTGCCCAACCAGCTGTGATGTCATAACCTGGAGCCAATGTACAAGCAATCGGCAGGTTGCCCGTGCACACAGCCAGGGGGTGTCGGAATGGGGGGGGGGGGGGCAAGGGGGCAGCATGCCCCCCCCCCCAAAAAACTTGACAGAGGTGCAGGCGCTGGGGAGGGGGAGCGTTTAGCGACGGATCACCGTGGAGACTCCAGTAGATTACACCAATCTTTGGGGGAGCGCCAAAGGTTTTTGGGTTTTTTTACCGATATATCGTTCATCGTTCAAATTAACAATATATCGTTCTAGTGAGTGCCCAGTTTAGAAGCTGATTGGTTGGTTGGTTGGTTATTTATCTCTCCCCAAGCTTGAATCACCCCCATAGTTTAATGACCATCATAAACATGTACGTAAAACAAGTACGTTATAATGTCAGTAACTTAGCACTGAAGATATTTCATATACCGAAACATATTTGATTAGTTGTTTTTATTTAATAACGATTAGGGAAGTACGGGGACTCATACTGAACAAACTTATACTTTAACTAATAGTTGGTAATGTAACAGATTGGGTTATCACTGCACATTGTTCATTTATAAAATAACACTCAATGGGTGACATGTAAGACCGGGTCCACTTTAGAGTGATATGGGCACAATTTTCCATATCAAAGTGACAAATCATGCATATTATTTAACGTGTATGCACGATTGCGCAGTCCTGCGGGTCGCATGCGACATATTCCGGTTGGCCATGCTGCACATCCATCCAGAATATATTGTGTATAGCCCGGTGCAGTGTAATGAAGGACGGAAAGAGATGTTGTTGCGGAATTTATTCCATTGTGTAATATGTACCATACGCACACACAAAGGGGGGGTTCCAAATACCTGGAAACCACCCACGCCCCCATGGCAGCTCCTCTCAGGCATTTTTGGGCTGGCTGGGTGAAACAGTAATTGTCTGATGAGACTGATCTGCAGGTGTGTGTCAGGAGGGAGGGTGCAGCGGAGAAAGGAAGGAGGCGGGGGGGCGTTAATGAATGAAGCTGGCCAGTGACCTGGTAGCCGGTGGGGGCGGGAGGGGGTGGAGGGGGAAGCAGCATTTAGAATAAGTTATGGAACCTCTGTACTTTATGTAAGTTATGGTGGCATTTGTAATTTTTGTATGTATAGTGGCTGTTTTTTATTTTTATGTGAGAGAGTATGCTGTGTGTATGTGTATGTGTATGTATGTATGCTATGTGTGTATTTGTAAGTATGCTGTGTGTATATACTACAGTATGTGTGCATGTATGTTTGTCTATGTCAGGCCTGGCCAACCTGTGGCTCTCCAGCTGTTGTAAAACTACAAGTCCCATCATGCTTTGCTACAGTTTTGCTATTAGGGAAGGCTAAAACTGTGGCAGGGCATGCTGGGATGTGTAGTTTTACAACATCTGGAGAGCCACAGGTTGGCCAGGCCTGGTCTATGTGTATGTACAGATGTATGCATATATACCATTACCATCTAGGCAACATGCTATGATGTGGTTTCATTATTAAGATCTCATAGAAGTTCCGATCACTGTTTTTGCCGAATATCTATCTATATATGCACACATATATATTCATATATGCGTGTGTGTACGGAAACTCCCCATGAAAATCCTGCGTTTGCCCCTGTGTACCAGCAATCTGCTATGGTCCAGAGCAAAGAGAAACTGCACCGTTCAACGGCACAATTGTTGATCATGCAGATGTGTACCCGGCCTAAGACACAGCTTTTCAGAACTTTCCAGCAATGATTGATTGATTTAGTAGTAAAAAATGTGTATCACAATAAAGACAACAGCACAAAATATCATACCCAGAACTACAGCTGCGATGGTGAGTATCACAAAAGCATTCCGACACAGGAATCCACGTACACTGCCCAGTGTCACCTTGCGCATTCGCTTCCCAGCTCGCGTTGCTCTCTTCCGCATGGCGTGTTGCCAGCTGTGAACACATCCTTCTGGTTTTACCCCCTTTGCAGAGTCCTCCTTTAGGAACAGGCTGTCAGCATTACCATCTTTCTCACTCATCATGAAATTGTGACGCTTGATTTAGGAAATATAGCTGTGGTAAAAATTAGAAAATAGGTAAGACCTTTGTTTCATGTGATTTTATAAAAGGAAAAAAATAAAAAAAGTTGATTTATGGCAATGAAGATGTGCCAACGCAAGTGTTGTCATATAGCGTAATAAGTATTAGGATTTCAGTTGAAAAAATGACGGAAAGAAATACATTTATCCTGTTACTGGGCTACTATACCAGGACTGCATTATTATCTTTGCGTGGATAACGCCAATAACTGAAGGTCCATTTAGCAGATTTCTCTTCTGGTTACATTATTAAAACAAGAGACACAATACTTTCCTCACAGGGGGTATAACTACAGAAATACAGTTTGTTCCTTGACATGTCAGCAGTTTGGCACACACATACAGATACTTAGCTTCTCCGTTCGTTTGCTTGATTGTTGCTCTTTTAAAGACACTGAAGAATGTTTGGAAAAACCAGAACTTGTAAAAGGCGTTGGTAAACGATCACACATTATAACTGAAAAACGAATTTCATGTGTCTTACAGTATAACGAACGTACATGTGGCAGGAACCCGGAACTCATATAGTTTACAATAGCTTGGGAAATGCTTGAGTGAGTGTTAAAAGCCACCTACTACCTTAAAGGGATGCTAACCCTTTATATTTTCTGTCAGTACTGCAAATAATAAGGGATATATTGTATAAAAAGGAGTGGAAATGTTCTAGAGCATGAACAAGAAGAAAGACAAAACACATGCAAAAAAGGAGTCAGTCCCATCTGCTGCATGGAGGAAAAACAGAGGAGCTAATATGGCAATACAAAAACAGTAATATTTAGCAGCAAGGGAAAACCAGCCACAACAGGTTGATGAGCTGCATAAGCAGCATATGAATTTTTACTATACCATTGTGAGTAGTTCTTAGTCTTTCAGTCCAGTACACATTATCCGTTCCCCGCCGATGCCGCTATTGGCGGCAGTGGACCCGGTGTATGTGTGTGTGTGGGGGGGAAGGGGGGGGGGGGGGCGGCATCGGCAAGTGCATACACACTTGCCGATGCAGCCAGGACAGGTAGCGATGGCGGTGGGGCGCGGGGGGAACGTCAGCCATGCTGCAACAATTACCTCCCTTGTCTGTACATCTTCAGACGAGGGAGGGAGTCGTTAACGATGCGCAGGAGCGCATATCGTTAACGACATTTAGTGTACACACTGGATGAGATTGTGAAAGATCTCGCTTAGATCAGCCATTCTGAGCGAGAGCTTTCAAAATCTCGTCTAGTGTGTATGAGGCTTTAGCAATCTGATCAATTCGTCCAAATAATTTGTGTCTTTTTGCTAAATAGCTGCTGGCTATATTTGCCTATTTTTACTATTTTGAGACATTTAATCCTGATGAGGGGGCCATAGCAGGATGTGTAGATATGCATCCTTAATATCCACCGCTCTTAGAGATTCCATCTTGAACTTGAACACTCGTAGGTACGGGTTCAGAGATTTGAGGTTCAAGATCGGCCGCACTGAACCATCAGTTTTTAGTACCACAAATTGGCTGGAATAAAATCCCCTGTTTTGAAACAGAGGGGAGACCGGAACAGTCACCCGTGTTTGTAGCAGTTTTTGAATGCCGTTCTGCAAGGTAACTCTTGCTACAGGTGAAGCTGGTAAGCTTGACTTGAAGAATCAGTGAGGAGGGAGTGCTTGATATACCAACCGGTAACCCTGGGATATGAGGTCCCTCACCCAAGGGTCCCGGCAGGATTCTGTCCACACCTGGGTGAAATATTGTAGTCGAGCACCCACCTGAAAGCCCTGCAGCTGGGGCCAACTGTCACACAGAGGCTTAGTGGAGGAGGATCCGGAGGCCTGGGCCTGAGATCCAGCAGCCGCTGGTTTGCAGGATTTATCTATTTCCTCCAGCTGCATTTGAGGCACCTCTGGCTCAGCCTCTAAACCTGGCCACACGAAAGGACTTTAGAGATGGCCCTGGATAGGGACGTCTAGCCGGAGGCACAGCAGACGGCAGATACGTAGACTTACCCGCCGTTGCTTGAGAAACCCACTTGTTTCGTTCTTCCCCAAACAAGGCATCCCCTGTAAAAGGAAGATTTCCCACGCCCTTCTTGGAATCAGCATCCGCTGTCCATTGTCGCAGCCACAAGGCTCTGCGAGCCAAGACAGCCATAGCGGTGGAACGGGCAGTAATGAGGCCTATCTCCTTGATCGCCTCACTCATGAATTAGCAGCATCTTGGATATGGTGCAGTAGAGTCAGGATCTTATCCTGAGGCAGCGTGTCAGACCCCTAAATTACATTACCAGACCATTTGACCATAGCCCTAGTGATCCAACCGTAAGCAATGGTGGGCCTCTGTGCGACACCTACTGCAGTGTAAATTTATTTGAGTGTAGTCTCAATTTTACGGTCAGCTGGGTCTTTGAGAGAGATAGCACCAGGTACAGGTAGCACAATATTACGTGACAGCCTGGACACTGAGGTATCCACACACAGGGGGCTCTCTCATACTTTCCTATCCACAGGCGGGAAAGGGAAAGAATTTATCAACCGTTTAGGGTTTGAAATTTCTATTCAGGATTGACCCATGCCTCTTTAAAGAGTGAGTTTAATTATTTGGAGACAGGGAAGGTGGCAGAAGATTTTGATTTTACAGTAAAAAAAAAAACTCTACTTCAGTCACCTTATCCGGTATGTTGAGGACTTCCCTAATAGAACAAATTAGGGCCTCCACACCCTGAGACAGGGTATAGTCACCTTCCCTGTTCTCCTCACCTTCACCCTTCATCCAAATCTGGCATGTCATTATCAGAACCAGATTGGAGTACATGTGGGAGTATGCATTTATGAGAGACCAGAAAGAAGGGGGGATGTGCAGGGGGGGTGTCAGCTGTGGTCAGCAGCCTTGACTACAAAAGAAAAATCATCCACAGATTTCAGTAGGATCTGCCTTTCTTGTCTGGCAGTAACCAACTCTGTAGTAATGTTAATAATCATTTCTTTAAATGATTCCAACCACTCTTGTATACTACTACTCTGTGAAGGGAGAGTACACTGAGTACATAGGAGAGATCCCCCCGGTGAAGGGGAAAACTGTGTTGCATGAGAGGTACACAGCCTTCTGCCAGACTTTCTGACGCAGTAGAATCACACACAGTATTTGAGAGAAAAAACACAGTGTATAGGGAATGGGATGAGACCAGCACACAATGCCACACAGTCAAAGCAGTGCTCTGCTGGGCATAAACCAGAGCCCTAGATAAGGCAGCTGATGGTAGTGTTAACCTATATGCTCCCCCTTTCTATAAATCCCCCTGGTACAGTACAAGGTGATTTAGCAGGATCTGTAGAGGAGCAGTGCTTTGCATGCAGCCTGGATGTCAGCAGCAGCTGGAAATTGCGCCTCTGAGCGAAGACTCGTCCCCATAACGGTGCGCGGTCCCTTAATAAGTTTATACTGGCTTATTACACCATTGCCAGTGTGGGTGTCCGCAGCGGGCACCACAACCCGCAGCCAGGTGCCCGCCGCGCACTTATGCCGCCATTGTCACTGGGGACCAGCTAACCGGGACCCCGGTGTTAGTACTCACCGCACCGTGTCTTCAGCATCTGTTAGTGGTGGCGGCATGTGACATTTTTTTCACGGCACCCCTAGGACAAAAGTTGCTTATTGAGAAAGTTAGAAATAAACAGTAAATAAAGGGGGAGATGTACTAAGCAGTGATAAAAGTGGAGAAGTGAGCCAGTGGAAAAGTTGCCCATGGCAACCAATCAGCACCAACGTAACATGTATAATTTGCATACTATCAGATTGTACAGAGCAGCTGATTGGTTGCCAAGGGCAACTTCTTCACTGGCTTACTTCTCCACTTTTATCACTGCTTAGTACATGTCCCCATAAGTAAATTATGTTTATACGTCTTCCTTAGGTTCAATTATGTGGTGAAGGACAAGATTCACTTCTGTTTGTCCACATATTTTATGATTGACAGCCACCAGCTCTGTTTTTGCCTATTACATTGACAATAAATAGTTTGAATTTGTCCTGGACCACCAACCCAGGACACCCCTGCAAGGGTCCCGCAGCACCCCAGGGTGCCACGGCACACAGTTTGAGAACCACTGGTCTATGGTACTTTTAGGCATACTTGCCTACCTGACCCTCTCCATGAGGGAGAAAATGCTCTGTTCCTGGACTTTCCTGGTAATGTATGATTGCCATCACCTGTGGTGAAACGCCTTTCTTATCAATCAACTAGCTCACCACAGGTGATGGCAATCATACATCATACCTCCCAACTTTGTGTTTCTCCAAATAGGGACACACGCGCGGCTCCGCTGCGCGCGCTGCCGAAAAAGGGGCATGAACTAAGAAAAGGAGGCATGGCTTCGCGGAGGACCCGCGATCGTGAGCCACGCCCCCGTTTTCGGCACTGAGGGGGCATGCCCAGTGCTCTGTGAGCCGCTGGCATGCCCCCTCTCCCTCTGACTCCCCCTGAATAGACGCTGTGCGCATGCGTATAGCGTCTATTCAACGCTGCTCTGCTAAGCAGGGCAGCGACAGACAGAGCCTCCCAACTGCCCCCCCACTGCGGGACACTGCGGCCGGGACAGCGGGACAGTCCCCAAAAACCGCGTCATTGTAGCTCCGCCCCCCGCTATGCTGCGCCTCGTTTCTCGGCACAGCACAGCGGGGGGTGGAGTCACGATGACGCGACCCTGATGCAATGCCCCTGGACCGCCCATCCTGCTGCTGGCCACGCCCCCGAACCGCCCATCCTGCTGCCGGCCACTCCCCCATGCACCTACAACGCTGCCTCCTCCTGGAGGAGGAGGCAGCAAAGTAGGTAAGTATGGCAAGTATGCTTTTAGGCCTTTCTATGGTTTGATTATATTTTCTTAACAACAAAGGATAAATGTTTGTTCTTGAGCAGGAAATGTCTCTGCAGCATTTCTGCAAAGACGCTTTCCATGTGTTTCTTTCTGAGGATTCACTAGGATTGGGTGAATGTGGAGGTCTAATAGAGGTAAATGAAACAACAATATGTGTTGAAAGGGTCACAATTGTATAATTTACACCTATCAAACATCCAATTAACCTACTCCTTGCCAAAGGCACAGCACTGCCACAAACCATTTAACTATATAATGAATATACTGTATATAAGTGAAGGGCAGGACACCTCCAGTACCAACTGCTTCGTACCCCTAGAGGAGGGACTCTAGGAGCGCAAAGGTCACCCAAAATATCAAATTGTGGGGTATGAAAAGCAAAACAACTGAAATTGCCCTTTTGTTGACATATGGAACTTTAAAATTCCTATTTTAACTACACCAATTGCCAATGACATGATCTCCTGTTTACAACTAATCTTTTCATGAAGAGTGTATATAGGAAGATCTCTGAATTATTAATAAGCAAGGCACTGCGGGAGTTATATACTTCCATTTATAAGGTAAAAACAACTTCCTCCCTCTCTTATAAAACATTTGCTCATTTTACCCCCCACGGAGAACTCACAGGTCTACCTAGTAGAGACAGACATTCAATGATTTTATACCATTAAATATCACATCTACATCATGCCTTGTTACATAACTCTACTAAAAATGGAGTGCGTAATCTATAAAAAAAAAAAGTGCCACTGTACTAGGATTTCAGAATCTACTCTAATTATTTTCAGAGAAATTATATATTTATTCATGACATTGCACTGGGACATGTTTTTCACACATTAAAACTAAAAGCAGGACTTCATTTGTGAGCAAAGACTGATCCATCAAAAGCCCACGTTCATTATCTAATTTCATGCACTCAGCAGTACTGCATTCATGCACTGCACATAGGGGGTAATTCCAAGTTGATCGCAGCAAGAAATTTTTTAGCAGTTGGGCAAAACCATGTGCACTGCAGGGGAGGCAGATATAACATTTGCAGAGAGAGTTAGATTTGGGTGGGTTATATTGTTTCTGTGCAGGGTAAATACTGGCTGCTTTATTTTTACACTGCAATTTAGATTGCAGATTGAACACACCCCACCCAAATCTAAAGGCCAGTACTCACTGGCCGATGGCAGAGAGATGTGTGCTGAGCGAACCGCTCAGCACACATCTCTCCCGGCGCTCAGCACAGCGCGATCTGTGCTGAGCGTGCGGGGGGAGACGGGGGGGCCGCTCACTTCACCCAGCGGGTGAAGTGAGCGACCCGCTAGATTGGCCTGCATGCAGGCCAATCTAGCAGCAGCGATAGCGATGCGCGGGGCTGCGCATCGCTATCGCTGAGGGGGCTACACACGGAGCGATCGTGCTTAAAATCTAAGCAATCTAGTCAGATTGCTTAGATTTTAAGCAGCGATCGCTCCGTGAGTACCCCCCTTTACTCTCTCTGCCAGAGGCGGATTTAGACCTCATGGGGCCCTAAGCGAAATACCGATTTGGGGCCCCCCTACCTCAAACAATCCATAGCACTATATTTTTGTTCTGACTTATGCCCCCTTACATTACAGAGGGAGTTCCATCTGTGCCTGGGCCTATCACCGCGTCTGGGGCGCGCACGTGTCCGTGACACGCACGCGCCCCATTCACTGGAATGAGAGCGTCTGTGTGCACTCCCGGTAGGGCTAAGCGGCGACCAACCAGACAGAGAGTGCCCCATAGAGGCACTGTGCCCCATGGCGCGCGCGCGCCAAAAAATGGGTGTGGCCAATTAAAATTGGACGTGAAACACAGACAAATGCCCCAATAGTGCAGTGCCAGATCCACAATTGCCCCCACAGTGCCAGATCCACAATTGACCCCACAGTGCCAGGTATACAAATGCCCCCACAGTGCCAGGTATACAAATGCCCCCACAGTGCCAGATCCACAAATGCCCCCACACCCACAGTGCCAGATCCACAAATGCCCCCACAGTGCCAGGTATACAAATGCCCCCACAGCGCCAGATGCACAAAGGCCCCCACAGTGCCAGGTATACAAATGCCCCCACAGTGCCAGATCCACAATTGCCCCCACAGTGTCAGATCCACAATTGCCCCCATAGTGTCAGGTAATACCTGACACTGTGGGGGCAATTGTGGATCTGACACTGTGGGGGCAATTATATACCTGACAGGTATACAAATGCCCACACAGTGCCAGGTATACAAATGCCCCACAGTGCCAGCCAATTGCCCCCACAGTGCCAGGTATACAAATGCCCCACAGTGCCAGCCATTTCCCCCCACAGTGCCAAGTATACAATTGCCCCCACAGCAGCCAGTGCTGCAGCTGCTTACCGCTGCTGCACTGCTGCTGCTGCTCCTCCTCCTCCGGGCTCCGGCTGTGAGGGACGGGTGAGTCAGGAGAGGAGAGCGCCCGCCAGCGCGGCTGTGTCTGGCGCGGCGGCGTATAGCGGACTTCGTTCAAACCAGCCGCCGGTTCGTGAGCCAATCAGAGCTCGCGGACCGGCGGTTTCTGATTGGCTCACGAACCGGCGGCTAGTTTGAAGTCCGCTATATGCCGCCGCGCCAGACACAGCCGCGCTGGCGGGCGCTCTCCTCTCCTGACAGCTGAGACACGCTGCCGCCGGACTGAGCGGCAGCGTGTCTCAGTGACACGAGCGGGGGCCCCGCTTCGGCCCCCTGACCCGGCGGGCGCTAGGCAACCACTTAGGTTGCCTAGCGGTAAATCCGCCACTGCTCTCTGCGCATGTTAAATCTGCCTCCCCTGCAGTGCACATGGTTTTGCCCAACTGCTAACAGAATTCCTGCTGCGATCAACTTGGAATTACCCCCATAGTGTGTATCAGTGCAGTCTGCATAGGACACAAGAGCTTATGTAGATAAATGGAGGACCATAACAGTGGCCATATACTCCTGTTGTATCAGTAGTAATGCACCAGGGCAGTCACATGGTTCCATGAATGGGCGGGAAAAGATTATTTTAGTTCATGCCTCTGTTTTCTGGCTCATTGAGACTCTCACAATGTGGACGTGATCATGCATTTTGTTGCTAGGAAATCCAGTGAAGTCTCTGTGTCTTGGCCTCCCCTAATGGAAAACTATGTAAAAAATGTTTATTTGTTTAAAAGGGGAGGCAATCACGAGATTGCCTGTCGGGATCCCGGCGGTCACAATGCCGATGCCGGAATCCCGACAGGTGGTGAAATTCTGCCGCCAGAGCCGGCCTTAGCTATAGACAGGCTAAGCATTTGCTAAGGGCATGCAAGCATGTCTAGGGGCATCCAAGCATGTCTCTGCAGTATCTCATGTAGGAAGGGACCGTCTGCAAATTAGCTGTTACTTTCCAAATGTATTCAGTCAGTACTTGTATAGACTGCTGGTTACCTTTGTCAAGCAGATTGCAGACAGTCCCTTAAACTCCCTGATAGTATTAGATCCTGCTGACATGCTTGAACGCCCCTGACTTGTGAGACCTCAGACAGCAGAAACCTGGTAACTGCAATTCCTGGACTTGTGACCTTTTCACTGACTATATAAGGATATTACTGGATGGCTCCTTATGATACCACATGTGTATTTTGGAAGACTGTTCCACATAATACTGAAATTACCTATTGTGAGGAAATGAGGTCTGTGACAATTAATATAGCTATGCCTCATTTCCCATGTAGAAAATTTACTTTTTATACCCATATCAATACACATCCAATTTGTCTGTTGGTTCATTCTCCATAACATGTCCATTGCTGCTCACCCAATACTGTGTTTAAATCAACCTTAATATTGTTAATATATGCAATTGTGTTATGTTATCTGTTACCCTTTAGATAATGTATTCATGTTAGATCTAGTTTCCTATTGTTTTCATACACCACAGTGGACACTCAAAGGTTGAGTCATATAAGGTACCATTGTCCCTTTTTGTTTACTCCCTATTGTCTAAAAGTGAGCTGACCAGACAGGGTGGTTCTCTGCCTGATGTAATCACCTTGATTAGAATATGTATTGTATTCCAATGCTGTAAGATCCTAAAACAAAGAGGTCACATACACCCCTGCAATATGAAGCTTCTGGGGGTCTAAGTAGAGCTACCCAGGGAGCTGAAGGGGAGATTCTTTGACCCTAGGCTAAGAAGTAATGATCTGCCAGGGATCTGCTGTGAAACCCATTATATTGGATTTATCTGGGACTCTGTGTTGCTGAGAGAGATTCTCTGCTCGCAGACTAAGAAGTAATGGGCCTAATTCTGAGTTGATCACAGCAACAATTTTGTTAGCAGTTGGGCAAAACCATGTGCACTGCAGGAGGGGCAGATATAACATGTGCAGAGAGAGTTAGATTTGGGTGGGGTGTGTTCAAACTGGAATCTAGATTGTCATGTAAAAATAAAGCAGCCAGTATTTACCCTGCACAGAAACAAACAAAAAACAAACAAACAAACACCCAAATCTAACTCTCTGCAGTGCTCATGGTTTTGCCCAATTGCTAACAAACTTGCTGCTGCGATCAACTCAGAATTACCCCCAATGTTCTGCCAGGAGTTTGTGGTGGGAATTGTTGTGTGGAATTGGATTACAGAAATGTGCTGAGCTGTAATAACCCATTCTGTTCAATAAACCACTGTTGGTTTTTCATCTACCACCGTGCCCGAGTGATTTGGAACCCGATATCTTCACACCTATATTGCTTGTGCTTAAAGTGTGCACATGAGGGAGTGGAACCCTGCCATCCTGTGTGTGTCGCTTATGCCTGTGCAAACCCCAGGTGTCTGCAGGGACGTAACATGGGAAGTTTTCTCCCCACACTTAATTTCTCAGTCAGTCCACACCGTAAAATTCCCCTGTCACCCAGCACAATAACATGGTCAGTAATGTTTGGCCAACTTAAGTTGCGTTGCGCTATTTCTATATGAAACGTCAATGCAGATGCATCAGACTGGAGAACAGAGCATATCGCTCCCGCAGTATAAAATAAAGGGCATGCAGTTGCCAGGAGTAACAGACACCAGCAAACACACTGAACATTGAAGAGAATGGACAGTTGCTACATGTTTGTAATTGGTCTGTTGCTGCCATCTGTGTCCATCCAGCAAGTTGAGCTGGCTGTGTCCAACCAGCAAGCAAAAATAAAGGGTTAGGCTTGCAAAGGACCTTGTGGAGGTCACATCCCTTGTACTTGTGCCCCTTTAACAGGTGCAAGCGCAAGCACCCACCCACCCTTCATGCCACGCCCATCTCACAAAGTGCAGTCACAGATCCAGGGAGCTGCATCGGCGCACACACTGACTGCCAGCAAGCAAAAGTATATTTTATATAAAAAAAAAAAAAGCTACTCGCATTACTAATGTGGGGCATATTGTGTGGAATTATGTGTATCATGCGCATTACTAATGTGGGGGAAAAGGTGTAAGGTGCATTATGCAGAGTTGAACTGACCCACAGGGGCACAGGATAAACCCCTGGTGGGCCCCACTGCCTGAGTGTTGCTGGGTCAGATGCAGAATTAGCGACGGGGCTAGGGGGTACCAGACAAAATCTTGCTAAAGGCATCAAATTGGCTGGGGCCAGCTCTGGCCGCCACTGGAATACCGGCGCCACAGACTTTTTTTTTACCTCTTTGGGTGTCCACGACATCCATAGAGGGAGAATATAACCTGTGGTGAGCACGGCGACCCACCGTGCCCGCAAGGGGCTTTCTAGTGCTCACCCCGCTGCCTGCATACTGGTAGCTGGGATCCCACTGGATCATGACATGGCCACCGTTAAAACGTATGTGTTCCATTTGGTCATGAAAGTAGTAAAAGAGCTAAATACGGAGCCTGTTTAAAAAAAAAAAAAAAAAAACACACAGAAAAAAAAAAAAAAGCCTACTTAAGTATTGAGGTAGTTCTGCAATACCTGACCTTTTATCCCATCTCAGAATGGCATTCGATTAAAAACCATTAAATAATGCTAAATTCTTTTTTACTCAGTAAAAGTTGAAAAAATATTTTTTTTAATTATACCGGGGGGGGTAAATTTACTAAGATGGTAGTTCTATTTAAGATGGGATGTTGCCCATAGCAACCATGCTATGGGCAACATCACATCTTAAATAGAACTCCCATCTTAGTAAATTTACCCCCTGGTTTTACTTTTTTCCCCCCACATTAATTCATACCACCCAATCTTTTCAATGAGAGAAGCGGGACTTTCTTGTACTCGCGTCCAAAAAAGTGTGTGGCCTATCTAAATGGGCGTGGCCTCGTGGCAGTGCCGCAATAGCGTGCCGCCTCCCCCCCCGTTTACAGTCACTGAGGGGGAATGGCCAGATTTTTATTAGCTGCTGGCATGCCCCCTCTCCCTCTGTCTCCAGTGAATAGTGAAAAGTGCTCTCTGTCACAAATAAAAGATGAAAGCAGAAAAAAATATTCCTGGTTAAACATGCACATTGCCAAAACTTGAAATTTAGCCAGACCATGAAGGAACCCCTTCAGTCTAGAATAGGTTAACCTGAAAAATAATAAAACCTGTAACATTTTGATAGTATGTTTCCTTCTTTTAGTAAGTACAGACTGAAGCGGAGTACACACCATCTCACAGTGCAACCCAGCAATGTGATGTAATGATACACTGCATTCGCCATACACACCAAATGATCTGCTATACAACGGCACAATGTATCACTTTAATATAATTGCCATTTTAAATCCTATGGTCAAAATAGCGAAAATGTTATTTTGAATATATTCCACTTAAGGTGTGTATACACGCTGAGATATTTTTTTGCGATTTTGACTATATAGTCAAAATCGCAAAGAAAGTTAGTGCAGATCGCAAGGTGAAAATCAGCATGCGATTCCGATGCGATGCCGATGCACAGTCCCGCGAAGTCGGTATCTCAAGCCCAGATAGACTGTGCAGGCAAGTCAATTTTGACTATCTAGTGTAAAAGATAGTCAAAATTGACACTTAGCCAAAATCGTACATAGTCAGTATCGCAAGCACAGTCATTTTTGCTTGCAATACCGACCTAGTCCCGATCACATAGTGAGAATCGGGGTTTAGCCCGAATCTCACTGTGTGCACACACCTTTAGTGAGTATACTATAAAATCTTTGCATTGCTTGTTATTAAAATACATAAATCAATCAATCAATCAATCAATCAAGCAAGCTTATTGGAAAAAAGCTCAATTTCAGCATGGCTTAAGGGTGATGACCTGCAGAATATACAGAACGTGTTTTCACATGAGCTAAATAAGCATGTGCCTAGGAGCAACATAGGGTGTGGATCATAGAATCGTCCAGACTTAGGTCGACTGTGTCTAGGCTGACCACTAATGGTCGACAGTAACTTAGTCGACACCTGTAATAGGTTGACACAAGCATTAAGTCGACATGAGTTTTATTTTTATTTTTTAAATTGGTGACGTTTTCTTCGTACAAAGGTGGTCATTCCGAGTTCTTCGCTCGCTAGCTGCTTTTAGCAGCAGTGCAAACGCTAGGCCGCCGCCCTCTGGGAGTGTATCTTAGCTTAGCAGAATAGCGAACGAAAGATTAGCAGAATTGCTAATAAATAATTTGATGCAGTTTCTGAGTAGCTCCAGACCTACTCCTAGACTGCGATCACCTCAGTCCATTTAGTTCCTGGTTTGACATCACAAACACGCCCTGCGTTCGGCCAGCCACTCCCCATTTCCCCCAGCCACTGCTGCGTTTTTACCTGGCACGCCAGTTTCCGCCCAGAAACACCCACTTCCTGTCAATCACACTACGATCACTCGAGCGATGAAAAAACGTCGCTCAACCTTGTGTAAATCTACTAAGTTTTGTGTGAAAGTACTTAGAGCATGCGCGCTGCGTACCACGCGCATGCGCATTTTTGCTGTTTTTTTACTTAATCGCTGCACTGCGAAAATCGTCAGCGAGCAATCAACTCGGAATGACCACCAGTGACCGGGAACCCCAATTAGTGCACTGTTGCTCCCCATGCTTCGGTTACCGTTTTCAAGCGTAGTCCACGGGGATTGTTAAGTATGAAAAAGTAAAAAAAAAAAATGCAAAAAAAAAAAGAAGTGAAAAACTCATGTCGACCTTTTGTCATGTTGACCTAGTACATGTCGACCTAGTGCCCATGTCCACCTAGAAATAGTGATGAGCGGATTCGGTTTTACTCGGTTTTACTCGGTTCTCAAAACGGCATCTTATTGGCTCACGGATGTCACGTGTTTTGGATAGCCAATAAGATGCCGTTTTGAGAACCGAGTAAAACCGAGTAAAACCGAGTAAAACCGAACCTCGCTCATCACTACCTAGAAACCATGTCGACCAATAGTGGTCGACCTAGACACTGTCAACATAAGTGTGGTCGACCAAGAGACTGGATACTGCAACATACAATAGCAGGTCCCAATGCACAAGAGCTCCAGTAGGCTTCTGGCCTGATGGGGCTAACCAAAGGTCAGGTGATTCAATTAATTAATTTATTTATTTATATACGGTTTTTCCATTATGACAACAGAAACTGCAGCCAGGTAAAGAGGCCAAAGACAGGAGTAACAAGATGTCTATGTAACAGGAAGAGCTCTCTCTCCAACTCAGAGTATATTCTACACATTTTTTTTTCCAGTTTCCAATCTCATACATAACCGAATATTAAAAGGCAACACCACGTAAAGACTATGGGGGTCATTCCGACCTGTTCCCTCGCTGCAGTTTCTCGCAACGCAGCGATCGGGTCGGAACTGCGCATGCGCCGGCGCCGCAGTGTGCCGGCTCTGGGCGGCACACTGCCGGTCGCTGGGCGGGAGGGGTCTGGACGGCGGCGTTAAGCCGCCATTTAGGGGGTCGCAGTCCAGCCAATGTAGGCGTGGCCGGACCGTTGTGGGGCGTGCCGCGGTGCCTGCCTGTCACACGCAGCCGCTGCGGGCGGGGAGCGACGAGTAGCTCCCAGCCAGCACGCTAAAGCTGCGCTGGTCGAGAGCTACTCTTGAAGTGCAAAGGCATCACCACTGTGCGATGCCTTTGCACTTCTGTGGGGGGGGGGGGGGCTGCACTGACATGCGGGGCGGACTAGCCCTGTGCGGGCGTCCCCCCACATGTCAGTGTGAATGATCATAGCTGTGCTAAATTTAACACAACTACGGTCAACTCGGAATGACCCCCTATGCACCAACGTTTACTAGGTTTTGTTAAAGTTGTCTGATTTTAGCACCGATGTGTATGAACCCCAACAAAACAATGCATTAAAGAAACATAACATAACAAAACAAAAAAGTGTAATGACCTCTTTACAGAAATAATAAGATTTTACTTACCGGTAAATCTATTTCTCGTAGTCCGTAGTGGATGCTGGGAACTCCGTAAGGACCATGGGGAATAGACGGGCTCCGCAGGAGACAGGGCACTTTAAGAAAGAATTAGGATACTGGTGTGCACTGGCTCCTCCCTCTATGTCCCTCCTCCAGACCTCAGTTAAGGAAACTGTGCCCGGAAGAGCTGACAGTACAAGGAAAGGATTTTGGAATACAGGGTAAGACTCATAACAGCCACACCAATCATACCGTATAACTCGTGATAAACTTACCCAGTTAACAGTATGAACAACAACAGAGCATCAGATAACCCTGATACAACCATAACATAACCCTTATTTAAGCAATAACTATATACAAGTATTGCAGAAGAAGTCCGCACTTGGGACGGGCGCCCAGCATCCACTACGGACTACGAGAAATAGATTTACCGGTAAGTAAAATCTTATTTTCTCTAACGTCCTAGTGGATGCTGGGGACTCCGTAAGGACCATGGGGATTATACCAAAGCTCCCAAACGGGCGGGAGAGTGCGGACGACTCTGCAGCACCGAATGAGCAAACACAAGGTCCTCCTCAGCCAGGGTATCAAATTTGTAGAACTTTGCAAAAGTGTTTGAACCTGACCAAGTAGCCGCTCGGCAAAGCTGCAATGCAGAGGCCCCTCTGGCAGCCGCCCAAGAAGAGCCCACCTTCCTTGTGGAGTGGGCTTTTACTGATTTTGGAAGCGGCAATCCAGCCGCAGAATGAGCCTGCTGAATCGTGTTACAGATCCAGCGAGCAATAGTTTGCTGTGAAGCAGGAGCACCCAGCTTGTTGGATGCATACAGGATAAACAGCGACTCAGTTTTCCTGACTCTAGCCGTTCTGGCTACATAAATCTTCAAAGCCCTGACTACATCCAGTAACTCGGAATCCTCCAAGTCACGAGTAGCCACAGGCACCACAATAGGTTGGTTCATCTGAAAAGATGACACCAATTCTGCCCTGTCCATATGGAAAACCAGATAGGGGCTTTTATGTGACAAAGCCGCCAATTCTGACACACGCCTAGCCGAAGCCAAGGCTAATAGCATAACCACCTTCCACGTGAGATATTTTAACTCCACGGTTTTAAGTAGCTCAAACCAGTGTGATTTCAGGAAACTTAACACCACGTTAAGATCCCAAGGTGCCACTGGAGGCACAAACGGGGGCTGAATATGCAGCACTCCCTTTACAAACGTCTGAACTTCAGGAAGAGAAGCCAGTTCTTTTTGAAAGAAAATGGATAGGGCCGAAATCTGGACCTTAATGGACCCCAATTTTAGGCCCAAAGTCACTCCCGACTGTAGGAAGTGAAGGAAACGGGCCAGCTGGAATTCCTCTGTAGGGGCATTCCTGGCCTCACACCAAGCAACTTATATTTTCGCCATATACGGTGATAATGTTTAGCCGTCACGTTCTTCCTAGCCTTTATCAGCGTAGGAATAACCTCCTCCGGAATGCCTTTTTCTGCTAGGATCCAGCGTTCAACCGCCATGCCGTCAAACGCAGCCGCGGTAAGTCTTGGAACAGACAGGGCCTCTGTTGTAACAGATCCTGTCTTAGAGGTAGAGGCCATGGGTCCTCTGTGAGCATTTCTTGTAGCTCTGGATACCAAGTCCTTCTTGGCCAATCCGGAACAATGAGTATTGTTCTCACTCCTCTTTTTCTTATGATTCTCAGCACCTTGGGTATGAGAGGAAGAGGAGGAAACACATAAACCGACTGGAACACCCACGGTGTCACTAGTGCGTCTACAGCTATCGCCTGAAGGTCTCTTGACCTGGCGCAATACCTCTGTAGCTTTTTGTTGAGGCGGGATGCCATCATGTCCATCTGTGGCAGTTCCCATCGCCATGCAATCTGCGTGAAGACTTCTTGATGAAGTCCCCACTCTCCCGGGTGGAGGTCGTGTCTGCTGAGGAAGTCTGCTTCCCAGTTGTCTACTCCCGGAATGAACGCTGCTGACAGTGCTCGTACGTGATTCTCCGCCCATCGAAGAATTCTGGTGGCTTCCGCCATCGCCACCCTGCTCCTTGTGCCGCCTTGGCGGTTTACATTAGCCACTGCGGTGATGTTGTCTGATTGAATCAGCACCGATTGGTTGCGAAGCAGGGTCTCCGCTTGACTTAGGGCGTTGTATATGGCCCTTAGTTCCAGGATATTGATGTGAAGGCAAGTCTCCTGACTTGACCACAGACCCTGGAAATTTCTTCCCTGTGTGACTGCCCCCCACCCTCGGAGGCTTGCATCCGTGGTCACCAGGACCCAGTCCTGAATGCCAAATCTGCGGCCCTCGAGAAGGTGAGCACTCTGCAGCCACCACAGAAGAGACACCCTGGCCCTGGGGGATAGGGTGATCAGCCGATGCATCTGTAGACGTTAGAGAAAAACTATTCCGTATTTATAAAACTGTATGCAAAGCTTGTTTCTCGACAACACATACAGTAGGTTATAACTGTATTTTATCTCAATAATAATAATTATATATTTTTTTTAAACTACTTTATAGTGCACTTTATATTTTAATGAATGTTTAATCATTGCGTAAAAATTTCCTATAAGAGGAAATTAAAAACAAATTCCTGTGTTATACAAATGAAATTATGCAATCCAGATATTTTCAACTGCAAACGAACATTGTTGCTAAAAATATAGCCTCCATCTGTGTATCTCCGATGTGAATACACTATAGTAAACATATAAGGAAGGCATGTAGTTGCCATGACATTGCTATAGAAACCCCATCTGTTGCTATGTGGGTGCCTTTCTGTTGCTATAAGTGATAGTAACATTATTACTGAAAGATATGTGATGTATCTGTGAAATTCATCACGAGTGGGAAAAAAAAGGAAAAGAAAAAAAAAAACAAAGAAAAAAACAAAACAAAAACACAAAACCCTGAAACATTATTGGATCTGTGTCTTAAAGTAAAAGCTTTTATGTGCAACTTCAGACACATGCCTCCCAACATTTGTAGCAGGTAAAGCAGGGCAAGCATACACAGGAGGGTGGTGCGGTCATATGTGACAGTGGCATGCCCAACACAGGGCCGTTTCTAGACAATTTGGCTCCCAGTGCGAGATTTCAAAATGCGCCCCCCCCCCCCCCCATTGCTATAAAAAAAAAATGCGTGCCCCCCCCATATAGCTATAAAAAGAAAAAGCATGCGCGCGCCAAAGACGCGCGCGCTCCCGACAAGGGTGTGTGGCCTGATTAAAATGGGTGTGGTCTCATTAAAGTTGGCGTGGCCTCGTCTGATATCATCACGCCCACCACAGGGGGAAAAAATAAAAATAAAAAAAGTTCCCATTTTACACATTACAGCAGGCAAGTGTCCCCATATTACACAGCGCGGCAGGCAGGTGCCCCCATTTTACACAGCACGGCAGGCGTCCCCATTTTACAAAGTGCGGCAGGCAGGTTTTCCCATTTTACACAGTGCGGCAGGCAGGTATCCCCATTTTACACAGTACGGTAGGCAGATATCCCCATTTTACACAGTACGCAGGCAGGTGTCCCCATTTTACACAGCACGGCAGGCAGGTATCCCCATTTTACAAAGTGCGGCAGGCAGGTATCCCCATTTTACACAGTGCGGCAGGCAGGTATCCCCATTTTACACAGTACGGTAGGCAGATATCCCCATTTTACACAGTACGCAGGCAGGTGCCCCCATTTTACAAAGTGCGGCAGGCAGGTATCCCCATTTTACACAGTACGGCAGGCAAGTGCCCCCATTTTACACAGTGCGGCAGGCAGGTGTCCCCATTTTACACAGTGCGGCAGGCACGTGCCCCCATTTTACACAGTACACAGGCAGGTGCCCCCATTTTACACAGTGCGGCAGGCAGGTATCCCCATTTTACACAGTGCGGCAGGCAGGTATCCCCATTTTACACAGTGCGGCAGGCAGGTATCCCCATTTTACACAGTACGGTAGGCAGATATCCCCATTTTACACAGTACGCAGGCAGGTGCCCCCATTTTACAAAGTGCGGCAGGCAGGTATCCCCATTTTACACAGTGCGGCAGGCAGGTGTCAAGTGGGGGGGGAGGAAGGGGGAGAGAGAGAGAGATAGAGATAATACTTACATCTTCCCGCTCTTCGGGTCCCGCCGACTCACGTCCCTCGTGCCGGCCGCCTCCTCCTTCCAGGCTTATCTCCTCTCCTCCCTCTCCCAGAGCGCTCCTGCTCGGGGGGCAGGGCTTCACGGAATGACGCGTTTGCGTCGTGACGTCACGACGCAAACGCGTCATTCCGTGAAACTCCGCCCCCCGAGCAGGAGCGCTCGGGAAGAGGGAGGAGAGGAGATAAGGACACACAAAGTGCCGCGGCGGGCGCCCCGTGCGGTTGCACGTCTCGCCCGCCGCTAGAAACGGCACTGGCCCAACACTTCCAATGTACTGGACTGCTCTATGCCACATTCTCTTCCCTAGGGATACGATCGTTAGGTCGACACAACTTAGGTCAACAGTCATTAGGTCAACCACTGAAGAACAACATGGGCATTAGGTCGACATGGGCATTAGATGGACATGTACTAGGTCGACAGGTCAAAAGGTCGACATGAGTTTTTCACATTTAAAAAAAAAACTTTTTCATACTTTACGATACACGTGAACTACAATTAGGAACTGTAACCTTGTCTGAACCATTGCAAGTGAAGCGAGCCATGTGAGGGGACACGGTGCACAAATTGGGGTTCCTCGTCACTTTACGAAGAAAAGGACACAAAAAAAAAGTCCAAAAACTCATGTCGACCTTTTCACACGTCGACCTAGTACATGCTGACCTAATGCATGTCGAACCTAATGCCCATGTTGACCTACAGTGGTCAACCTAATGACTGTCGACCCAAGTTGTGTCGACCCAACGACCCATACCCATTCCTTCAATGCCACGAGCATCTGCTGAGCAGGGTATAAATGGGACTTACACGGGCCCTCATTCAGATGTGGGTGGAGGTGTGCCCTGATGCGCAAAGTACAGAGGTTCTGCACTTTGCTCATGAGCAAGACCCAAAACATGACACCAGTGATGGCATCAGACTGTCAGTGATTGACAGTCTGATGCCATTTGGGGGTAGTAAGGGGACAACGACAGACTTTACTGGGGGGGGGGGGGGGGGGGGGGAGACCAGGATCGTTGCACAGAGATTTCCTGACCTCTGCAACGGGCAGATTGTATGTTTCATGGGTGCCGCAAGCCGCCCATTGGTGCTGGGGAATATCCGATACTGTGTCCTTGAAAGAAGTTTGGATCAGTAATGCAGAGAGGTGTGACGCCTCCTGCCAAGCACATCTGTATGAGGGCCACTAAGCAACCAATTGGGATAGTGCATCCTGATTGTGAAAGAGTGATAGAGCTCTTAATTCTTGGCAATTGAGTAGTCAGAGATATTGTTTTAGGATTTTACAGATTCAATGTCCTTACCAAATGAAGTTCATATTGCCCCTGGACTTTTTTTTTTTTAACTCAGCTACTACGTTTTATTCAACTTTTCAACAATATTTCAGTGCTGTATGCAGTGATGAATTTCCCATTAGCCATGTAAGGCACATGTCTAAAGGTGACAGTTGTTGGGTTTGGAACTTGGATACGTGTGTTAATGCTGGCATTTCAATATTTACCAGTAACTACAAAATATTTCCACTCTACTGTATCATATGCCATCTGGAGTGGCATATAAATGGATAAGACATGCACAAATTGCCCCTGTAATCTGTCCTAATGGGATGTAGTTATATGACCGACAGTCACAATAACTCCCCCTACATCCCGAACACGTACAATACCGACAGTCGGCATGCTGACAAGAAGAGACTATTCCCACTCGTGGGTGTCCACGACACCCATAGAGTGGGAATAGAACCTGTGGCGGGCCCGCAGCGTGGTGAGTACTCAAACCTCCCCAACTCCCCTCGCTGGCATTCTACCACCGGGATCCCGGCTGCCAGTAACGCAGCCCCAACCCGTCCTAATTATTAAATATGCATGCATAATTATAAAATAAAATACACCATTAAAATTCATGGCTTTTTTTATTACTATTGTATGGAATTGGCAATCAAATGACGGCTTACAGTATAACCAAACAATGAGAAGAAAAAAAATTGGGCAGAGGTGGTGGCGATTTCTGCTGTGCATAGGAGCACCCTGACCCCTAAATCCACCCCTTGCTGTATTATGATAAAACTATGCCAGGAGATTCTGTCAGCTTGTGCATGTGATTAACCTGTTAGTCTCCCACCAAACAAAAAAAAAAAGTTTAAATTTAAAGCGCTGCATGGATTGGATTTGATTTGATTTGACATGATATCGAACTTCACAGCACAACTGCCCATTTTACAGAAGTGAGATGTGCGTGCAATGCAATCTAGTCCAGTCCTATTAGGTGCAAGAGGGCTAAGTTGGGAAATCCCAAAGCAGTCCTCATGAGAGGGAGCACGCTGTAGCTGCACAAAGCACCCGCCACTCACAACTAGCCTCCTTGAACGCAAAGATGTCAAAACGGTAGAATTTCACAAACATCTGCATTGAAGATCAGTTGGCAGCCCTATGTAGTTGAGAAGCAGAGGCCCCATGATGTGTGGTCCAAGAGCCCCCCCCCCCCCCGACTAAATGGAAGGAACCATAACTGTGGAAGGCACCAGCTGTCCCCGAGCAATAAAGCCCAATGAATGACTGCACAAAGCCAATGTGAAACGGTTCTCTTCAATGCCGGCCAGCTCCTTTTGTAGGAATCATAGATGACAAACAAATCCTCCATTTTTTGTAAAGCCAAAGTCTGGTCAATGTAAAATCGGACAGCCCATACCACATCCAAGGGATGACCTGAAGAATACACTGATGATTCGGATGAAGAATCTTCACAAGGAAGAACTGGAAACCACAATAGGTTTATTGATATGCAACTTGGAGATGACCTTTGGCAAGAAGGAGGATTTTGTATGGAGCTCTGGCCTGTCATTATGAAAAACAAGATATGAAGCGTAAGGAATAAGGCACCTAGCTCTGACTCTCTCCTGGCTGAACAAATTGCTAAGAAGTAGATCATCTTCCAAGTAAGATATGTAAGGTCCATTAAGGGAAGAGATTAAAAAAGATCTGACTGCAAAAAAATCAAAAGACTAGATTTAGGTCCCACAGAAACATGGGAGAGAGCAACATGAGTTGTAGATAGAGGACCTCTATCTGCAATTCAGGAAGAAAGGCCAATCGACGCTGGAAAACGTCAGACGGCGCCGATACCTGCACTATCAAGGATACCATGTGGAGACACGCATCTAGACAAGCTTGACGATACAAATGAAGATGGGAAAAACAGAAGGAAGGAGGAGGGAACTCATGACTTTTGTACCAAAATACATTACCCCACCAAATGCTGTAGTAAGGTTGAGCCCAGATCAGATTGTGTACCATTGACATGGTTGGAATAACAGCCTCTGGAATAACCTTCACTCTTTGCATGGTGGCCTCAACAGCCATGTTGTTAAATGGAGTTAATTTAAAGGTGGGGTGGATTAACAGCCCTTGTTAATAATTTATTAATAACTAGGCCCAAAGGAGAGATGAGCTATGTGCTATTTCCACCATTGTAATGAATCATGTGCTCTTAAAACCTTTTATTATATTATGCTTTTGCATTAATGTTATTTTATATTAGTTTTTAACGAGATGTACAGATGTTGTAGAAATATAGGCAGTATTGGAGAACAAATTATCCCCAGCATAAAATACTAGTAACCAAATCAAATGGGGAAGGGGAATCCGGGTCATTTAACCCTAGTACTGAAAGAAAAAAAAAAAACAGTCACAATAATTTGTGTAACTCAGGTTACCAATGGAAAGTCTTATACACTTCTATGTAACTGAGCTGCCACATTCTCTCAGTACACAGTCTAGCCAATTAAAAACCTTCATATAATTTGTCCACACTTCAATATACATATAAATATTATCAGCTGCACAATGGCACCCCCCACTTGTATTGCTTCCATACAGTTTTTCAGGCAGTCAGAAGTCAGGGCTAACGGTTGCACTGCATATGCGCAAGCTGCAAGGTGACAAGCTGGCTAATATACTGTATGCGCAGAAGGCCCAAGGCCTTCTCTTACCCCTGCCAGCCAGTATCGCTGGGGAGCTGAGTGTCAGTAAGCTGTCCTAGCAAACTTTTAATGATAAATTGCTGTGACAGAAGATGTTCTACTGTTGCAATAAGCAGTGACAGAAAATCTTTTTTATAGCCATAAATTCATATATAGACCTTGACTCTATTACTGAAAGTTTCAATTGTGTATTTTGCTCTTAATCAATCCATTTATATGATGTACTATATGCACTTGTCAAATAGGCTACCTTGTGTCATTTGCAGAACTCACTGTGATAGAAAGAATTGACTGTTGCTGAGGGCAAAACTCATATCATATCATATCATATCAGCAACTTGATTTCACTCTGTCCTCATCAATATTGGTGCTACTCACCGATCTGCAGCTCTTTCTCTGATAACCCAGACAGAATGCACTTATACAGCAGGGAACATCCAGAACACTTGTACAACCCAGTGAGGTTCAAATAGGAAAGTAATGACACTGAATTACACCATATGTAGGCAGACAGCACTGGATATGTTCCCAATGCCCACCAATCAGTGATCTGAAAAAAAAAAGAAGAAAAAAAAAGGATCTGACCTCAGTATCCCAATGAACAATAGTTGGTGCCCATAAAACCGAATAATTCTGCTAATCTACTTGTATAAAATATGTATTTAGTGACTATTTAAACACTGATATAAATAATATTGTAGTCAACCCCAGAAAGTGGAATAATCTGATAAAACACAAGTCCTCGACACACACTAGTATTGTTCTCTCACCAGAATACGTGTATTAGGCATTTTGTCACAAGACCTAATTAAGCCGTATTAGCATCTTAATTGCCAAATTAGTAACTGAAGAATTATTCAATAAGAAAAATAAAAGAGCAATATCTTAGCCCTAAACAACAAGCTTACCGGCAAAGTGACTTGTATATATCTTGTGTACCAGGAATAGATAAGAATACATTTTTTATTTAATTTTCTTGGTGCACTTGGAAATAATAAAGTTTTAGGTGGAATTTGTTAAGTTAGATCCCTTTCAGACATGCATTAAAATCCCAGGTTTATACACATGAACGAGCATAAAACCGAGATTTTGGTATGTCTGAATGCAAACGACCGGGTACGCGACCCTTCTCCCAACCAGGTTCATGGAGCTCAGTCCCGAGAATTTGCCGGTGTGCTAGACTCGGCAATTTCCTGGGTCTGATGTCTGAAAGGGGTATTAAACACGCTCTTAAAAGATTGCCTACTCTGTGTCCTGCATTCAGGATATCAGACAGGTGGCACAATATTTTGCTTACACCATCCGTGCTCAGTTTGCACCAACAGCTCCTGCGGCCAGTGTGATGTCAGGAGACAATACGCCACTTGTCTGAAAAAAAAAGACCTTGGGATTCCTGACATAAACACACCCTAGACTAGAATTTGTGCACTGCACACACTCCTGACACTGATCAACACTCTGCAATAGTGACTGGACACTGGGCAGCTGACACTTATCGGAATACAGATGATATCCCGGCAGACGGAATGCCAGCTGTCACTACACCGATGGCGTCATCCCATCTGTCTGAATCCTGGCAGCGAGTCCCCACGTGGGTTTGCGTCGCTCGCCACGCATCAGGCCCGGTGGCTTGCTTCACTTGCCACAGGTTCTATTCTCACTTGGCTGGTGCCGTAGACCCACCAACTGAATGGGAATAACCTGCATTTGTCAGGATTCCAACCGGCAACACCTCATCGGCTGTTGGGATTCCAGCGTTGGTCTCCTGAACGCCGGGATCCCGACAGCAGGGATATTAACTGCATGCCCACTGATCAACTAGCAATTAAAAGGAAGAGGAAAAGTACAAAAAATGAATGTGTATCTGTATTAATGCCTGTCCCCTAAGCACCTCTAAGGCCTATATATAGTAAGAGGAATGTAGCCTATTGGTACTTCCTGAATGATGTTTGAGTATTAGAAGAAAGTTCTAGGATGGTTTGCGGAGTTCTTGGAATCTGTATATTAGAAGAATATAAGAGGTTCGTATTGATATCTATCAGCATTATGAGTGCCCTCAGATGTTGGTGAGATGAGAGGCACATGCAAGTGGTGAGAGATACATCATTAGAACTTGAAGTCTGTGCATCAGTATTATATACATGTGATTTTATGTATGTACGTGTGTGTGTGTGTGTGTGTGTGTGTGTGTGTGTGTGTGTGTGTGTGTGTGTGTGTGTGTGTGTGTGTGTGTGTGTGTAGGGGGGGTGTTAGGAGGAGAAGGTAAGAGCTACAGTATATCTGCTAATGTGTGAGTATTAGGAGGAGGTAAGAGGTATCTGTTCTCATGGCAGTATACTAGGAAAAGGTGAGAGTCAGAGGTGGGATGTTTATGAATAGAGAGGAGGTGAGAGTTACATGCTGTTCACTTATGGAAGGAAATAATAGGTGTGTTGGGCAACTACAGAGCTACATGTCCTGACTTCTGTGAATGAGGAGGATGATAGTAACAAGAAGTACATGCCCTAAAGCCTATGTATAATAAATTCACTGGTATGCGCGTGGATGTCAGTGTTCACAATTAGATGAGAGGTCTATGTTGCAATGTCTATTATACATACACATACATTTTGTATTAAATAGCTATTCAACAGATTCAAATACCTTTTCCAAAGACGATCTTCCTATTGCTCTCCACTCGTGTTACCAGAAGGGTATGCGACTTTCTGAAGCTGTAAAAGAAAAAAATACAGAGATGTGTGAAGGAGGGAGAGCAAGGGCTGCTTACGTGGGAGGGGGTGTTACAGAGAGAGTCTCAGTGGGGGGGAGGAATAACGTGTGTGGGTGACAGAAAAAAAAGAGAAGAGAAGAAAGGAGCATTAAGAATTAGAGGAGCCGGATAAAGTAACAGGGAATGGAGGATAAAACAATATAATGCTATATAAATAAATACAAATATAGAAAATATAATATTGTGTGTGCAGTAAAGTATTTAAATTAAATTAAATACTAAAATAATTGTGGTCAATAGGTATATAATATAAGCACTTACAGCAACAGCCGGGTATCATGTATAATTAATGGAATGTCAAAAGAGGTAATAAGGGCACTGCTGAATTAAAAATGATGGTTTTATTAACAAAAAAAACAATCTTATTTAACATATAGTATTATTTAACATATAGTAAAAAAACAACAACATTTAAATATTTGCACAGAACAGGATAACACACCATATATTGGTTACTTATACTGTAGCTAACTGAAAAATCTGTGGCCACCACTTTGCATCCAACTGCATAAATACCATCATCCAACATACAGGAACACCACAATTTCCTCTGGACCCCACACAGGGCAGATTAACAATGGGGCGGGTGGAGATACAGCTCCAGGCATCCTCATAAAAATAGGCCCACCATCGTAAGTATTAAAAGTGTATTTCTAATTTTTTCACAAAATTCTGCACATTTTCTGTTTTTATGTATTTAAGAAGACAGTAAGGCTGATTGTGTAGGATGTGTACACACCCACATGGCTCTGGCCACACCCACACAGCACTTGTCACAGGTCATCCCCTACTCAGAATAGGCCCTTGAAAATTTTCAGCTCCAGAATGATGTGGCCCTTAATCCGGCCCTGACCCCATATAGAACTGTGTTGGTTTAGGGCAGGGGTAGGTAACCCATGGCACTCCAGCTGTTGTGGAACTACTCATCCCAGCATGAACTCCAACAGTTTAGGTTATGCCAGAAAAAAAATGTTTTAAAAGTAATGTTAATGGAAAAGAAAAAACTGTGCGTGTGATTATGTGATTTAGATCTGCTAATTACACAGTGCTGGAAAGTACTCATGAAAACCCCCAAATCCTACATAAAAATAGAACTGTGCCCTCACTTCTCGCAGCATGACAGCGTGGGGAAGAGAAAAAAGTGTGTCCAGCCAGGCTCGCCTCTTCAGCTCACGTGCACTGATGGGAGGGTGAAGGGGAAACACAGGGCATTACTGCAAGTCCCTGCACACAAGTAAGAAAGGTCCCGGCACTGCAGCAACAATGATCAGGTATCGGAGGAGGGGAGGTGGTGGGGTGCTGGGGCATCAGTAGCGGCAGCCAGAGATCCCGACTTCTAGCGCCGTTTGTAGTGGGAGTAGTAGGACAATAGAGCCATACTTTCTGTTGGCATTTGCATACACACGCCTGCTACTATGACATGTGTACGTGTGCAGATGTCAGTTTGTTGGTAAAGACCACACACTGCACAATGCTCAGGATATCTGCACAATGCTCAGGATATCTGTTCAGCGCTGACCAAATCAGTTGGTCATGTTGGGAGATTTCAGCATGGCCGACCGACCAATCAGCACTGATTGGTGACAGCAATACACAGTACAATTATCTGGCAGATCCGCTGATATCTGGCGGATCTGCCAGATAATTGTAGCATGAACACCCAACTTTAGCATTTATCAAGTATATGCTATAAAATTTAGGGTAAATGCTGATTGGTTGCTATGGGCAACTTCTCCACTCTTTTCACTGCTAAATCCCCAAATCTGCTGTGTGAGTGGATCTGATCCCTCATTGGCCCAGAGAGCAGCTGCCAGAAAGAAGAGACTGGTGTCTTAACATGAGGTGGGAGAATGTGTGCTCAGAAAGCTCAGTTCTAGCCCCTACTGGTTAAACTATGTTTGTATATTTATTATAGGATGTTTAACCTTTCCATGACCACTTATTTATGCAATATAAATATGTTTGATACAGTAAGCTTTTTTATTTAAGCTGGGTACACACTGGGACGACAGAAATTCATTCTGGAACGAATGCCCGTCAAACCAGATTGCCTGTATACTCTGTTGCGATGTTAATAAAAGTCAGAGTGATCATGTTCCATCCTTCATTAGCATAAACAAGAATTCTAGCGATATCGTTAGGTTTGATGTGCAGCACATCAAACCTAACAACCGTCACAAGTGTTCGTGGAAGCACGCAATCCTGCATAAACACTGAGTGATGTAAGCGATGTTTCGTTCCAAAACGGCATTTTGGAACAACATCGCTCCAGTGTGTACCCAGCTTTAGACTCTATGCCATACAGCTTACATTATTTAGGGAATCCTAACAGTCCTAGGGCGGGATGTACTATCAATGATCGCGAGTCATCGCCGGTCATCGCAATGATAGTAATCGCATATGTTAGTACATATGCGATTAGCATCTCAAAGCGATGCCAGGGGTGTCCTGCGATCAGTGATGGTCCGCAGGAGAGGGTTTGAGGTGGTTTCCCTCACCTCCCAGCCCCGGGAGGTGACGTGCAGGGAGTCCCTGTGATCGTTCTCCCCTCTGCAGCCGGAAGGAGACAAGGCTGTGTTGCGAGGGAGAAGGAGGAGGGGGTCCGGGGGTTGTCGTGAGCGGCGCAGGTTGGCGGCGGGATGCGGCGGCGGCAAGAAGCTCATAGGCTTCTATAGGTTATCGCCATCAAAAGATGGCGATACCCCCGGCGGCGTAAACCCAGCGGTGGGGTCTTAGTACATATGAAAGTGCGGTAAAAACCCCGAAAACAGGGGTTTTACCGCATTCTCCCTTTAGTACATCCCGCTCCTAACCTGTAATGAATACACCTGTGCACCAACTAGGAGATCTGTAAAACGTACTGTTATGGGCTCCTGAGGACTAAGAGAAGTTGCCCATGGCAACCAATCAGCTGCTCTGTATAATTTGAAAGTATGCAAATGATAAATGTTACATCAATGCTGATTGGTTGCCATGGGCAACTTCTCAACTGGCTTACTTCTCCACTCTTTTCACTGCTTAGTACATATCCCCCTAAGGGGGTTATTCAGGTTAAATTGCAGATTCTGCTAAAATGCAGAATCTGCAATCCTTTCATTCGCATGTTGGGGGCAGGCCATCGCAGGGCAATGTCGCCCAGCATGCTGAACGTCCTGCCCAGTGGCTGCGACCGCAATAGATGTGGTCACAGCAACTGTGGACGACCCCCTGTCTTTGCAGCCGGGATGCGAAGGCAGGTGCACCGCTGCCATGTTTTCCTTCGGAGCAGCTGCATGTGACGTCACTGCGCCGCCTTGAAACGGTGAAAAAAACCCCACCAGTTATCGGCCTGTCCCCACGTTGCTGCCATGCGAACACCTCTGTCTGTCAATCAGGCAGAGGCACTCACAGCCAATACGATTCAATTGCATTGGCCAAGTGCACACGAGCAGGATGGGACATGCACATGTGTATTGGTGCCGGCAAGGGGGAAATTGCGGCCTCAATAACCCCCTCAGTTTGTCACTATGGATCACAGTGTTAATACTGTATTACATACACTATCCGGCATATAATTAAATTTTGAGTACCTATGTGCAGTAAATAAAAATAGTTCAGGGGGGCTGGCAGTGATCGCTGGACCTCATGGTGGGGGGGGGGGTTAATTGGGGCGAGGACTAGTGAGGTAAAAAACCTTGCGGACCTCGCAGGCAATTTTGGATTACCCCGGGTATGCCCGCACACGATACCCACAATAGTCAACTTCGATCCGAAACCGGGAGGGTTATCCCGGTTTCGGATTCTCGCAGGTTTTGGATTGCATATAAGGACGTTGCGGCGATACTTGGTACCATTTCACTCCAGCCCAGGCACACTGCTGCTGTCATTGTGTCCATCTACAAGTGGCTGTGCTGTTAGGTTATACTTAAATTGGCTGCAAGGTGTCCATGCAGAAGTGGCTGTGCTGTGTCCATCCACAAGCTGTGTCCAATACCCTTAGTCTAATTTAATTTCTGTCACACAGTGGTACTGCACTGACTCCACAGGCCATAACCCATCCACTGCCTTCACATATAAGCACGCAGTGTGACTGTATTTTCAGTTGTGAAAAAAAGAAAAAAGAAAATATAAAAAGTTAATTAAAAAAAACTTAAAGTAAAAAAATAAAAAAAGTTAAAAAGCTAAGAAATGTAAAAAAAGTCAAAACCAAAATAGATTTTTTTAAAAAGTTTGTACAACCTGTGTGAGCTGTATCCCAGTATGCTGTACCCCAATGGGCTTTGTTCACTTCTCGTACACTTATAAAAGCAGTCTGACTCCACGCAGTGCGAGTTGAGCTGCCAGTTAGAAAAAGTAAAAAAAATATATTGTCTAATTTGTTGCGGCCCATGGTGTGCGCCCAGTCTGTGTCGCTTCTGGGTATCGGGGTGGGCGTGGCCAATGCATTTCACTGGGCAATGACTTGCCTTGCTTCATCAGGAACTAGATTCCTAGTGTCCCAGTTCCTCTCTCCGTGCATGTGACGTCATATGCACGGAAGCAGCAGTGATGGCGCTGTGTGATACAGCAGGAGGAGATGACTGCGAGTGATGTTGAAGCTAATCTAACCACTTTTGAAAGAACAGCTGAGCGAGAGAGTTGGCCTAAAGATCAGTGGCCAAGCCTTGTGCTACCCTTCCTCTATGGAGACCGCAAAAAGCCTATTTAAACTTGTGCCTAACAGAACCCTAGATCGTGGAATGGGTAATTAAGGATCAATTTCTACGGTCCCTTCCTACAGTTCTGCGCAAGTAGGTGAGCCACTCGAACCCTAAAACAGCTGACCAATTGGTAGAAATGGTGGAGCGGTATGTGGAACTATTAATTGGGCCCTAGTCCAGCAATGGCGATCTCAAGTGACCACTGGTAAGACTGTACCAAAGGAAAAGGGCTCTGGGTGGTGGAATGAACCTAAGACTATGGGTTTGAAATCTGGATGCAGGCCAGCAGTGCAAGGAAGGTTCCTAACCTATAAAAGACTTGATAATAGTATGGTCCAATGTCTTTGATGTGGTGGTTTGGGTCATATTGCTGCTAATTGTTTGCTTACCTCTGAACCTTTGCAATGTGATACTGGTCATATCAATCGCAGAGTGTCTTTCTTTGCTTAGCTAGCCTGCGCTGCAGACCGACAGGCTGAGATAAGCAAATGTGTATAGTCACTATAGAAGGCAAACAGGTAGAAGCTCTGTTAGTTTCTGGTAGACTGGTTACCCTTATGAAAGCTAATTTGGAGATCCCCTTAAACCATAAGTGAAAAACTGTGGGTGTGACTTGCATACATGGGGATACTCTGCATTATGTTACAGTGGTAGTGAACAGGGGCGTATCTACCATTTGGCCAGGATGGCACTCGCCAGGGGCGCCCGTAGAAGGGGGGCGCCGCCCGGAGGTGCCACCCGCGGCCAAGTGATAGAGCAGTCCGGATGGGCAGGGAGTGAAGCAAAGGTTGCACAACTTACACGGAGTTTAATCAGCCGCAAGGGGAGGAGACAGAAGCTGTGTGCTGCCGAGTCCTGACTTAAAGTCCTGGCTGCAGCAGTTTCTGCTACAGCTGAGCATATCGCTCCCCTCAGCTCCTGCACCTCTGAGTCACTCCCTTCCTCCTCTGTTCCTTTGAAAAAAGTTAGCCCCGCCCCCTGGAGGCGGAGATCCGGCCCAGGCCCATGATTACCAGGGCAGTGTGAGGAGGATTACTGGGGATGCCTGCAAGGAATCACACCGCGGGAGGAGGAGAGACTATGGCTGGAGACTGATGGAAAGACCCCTTGAAGTGCTGCTGAGACACCATGATGAGTCCATGTCCCAAGAAGTCCGTAACAGCTGTCTGTCTGGAGGAGGGGATTTGTGTGGGTGGGAAGTAGGTGGGGAGTGAGAAAGATGTCAGTATGGGGGTGGGTGGTGGGTGATGGATGTGTGTGAGCCTGTGAGGGAGCTGTTGGTCGGCAAGGGAGGAAGGGGAGATCTGTGTATGTGACATACACAGTACATCAATACCTGCAAATATCCCACATTTTAGACACCCCCCCCCCCCCCCATCATTACAGTACTGCCATCCACATAACAATAATCGTTTCTTCTGCACTGTATGTGTGCTGTCAGTGTGTGAGGGGGGGGACGGCTGAGAAAATTGTCGGTATTGGGACTGGGGCATGTGTATATGGGAGCTGTCAGTGTGGAGGGGGGGAAGGGGGGATTGGTGTGATGGAGGTGTCATCATGGATGGGAGGAAGGGGGGATTGGTGTGATGGAGCTGTCAGTGTGGAGGGGGGGGAATGGGGATTGGTGTGATGGAGGTGTCAGTGTGGAGGGGGGGAAGATGGGATTGGTGTGATGGAGGTGTCATCATGGATGGGAGGAAGGGGGGATTGGCGTGATGGAGGTGTCAGTGTGGAGGGGGGGGGGATGGGGATTGGTGTGATGGAGGTGTCAGTGTGGAGGGGGGGAAGATGTGATTGGTGTGATGGAGGTGTCATCATGGATGGGAGGAAGGGGGGATTGGTGTGATGGAGGTGTCAGTGTGGAGGGGGGGAAGATGGGATTGGTGTGATGTAGGTGTCATCATGGATGGGAGGAAGGGGGGATTGGCGTGATGGAGGTGTCCGTGTGGAGGGGGGGGAATGGGGATTGGTGTGATGGAGGTGTCAGTGTGGAGGGGGGGAAGATGGGATTGGTGTGATGGAGGTGTCATCATGGATGGGAGGAAGGGGGGATTGGTGTGATGGAGGCGTAAGTGTGGAGGGGGGGAAGGGGGGATTGGCGTGATGGAGGTGTCAGTGTGGAGGGGGGGGGAGTGGGGATTGGTGTGATGGAGGTGTCAGTGTGGAGGGGGGGGAAGATGGGATTGGTGTGATGGAGGTGTCATCATGGATGGGAGGAAGGGGGGATTGGTGTGATGGAGGCGTCAGTGTGGAGGGGGGGAAGGGGGGATTGGCGTGATGGAGGTGTCAGTGTGGAGGGGGGGGAGGGGGGATTGGTGTGATGGAGGTGTCAGTGTGGAGGGGGGGAAGATGGGATTGGTGTGATGGAGGTGTCATCATGGATGGGAGGAAGGGGGGATTGGTGTGATGGAGGCGTCAGTGTGGAGGGGGGGAAGGGGGGATTGGCGTGATGGAGCTGTCAGTGTGGAGGGGGGGGAGGGGGGATTGGTGTGATGGAGGTGTCAGTGTGGAGGGGGGGGAGATGGGATTGGTGTGATGGAGGTGTCATCATGGATGGGAGGAAGGGGGGATTGGTGTGATGGAGGCGTCAGTGTGGAGGGGGGGAAGGGGGGATTGGCGTGATGGAGGTGTCAGTGTGGGTGTGGTAAGAGTTGTCAGTGGGGGAGGTATGTTTGTGTTTAGATTTGTGCGTATGAGGGTAATGTGTGTTAGAGAGTTTTCAGGGGGTGGGCACATTGTTCATAATTGTTTTGACAAGGAGAACTACATCTCCCAGCATCTGCAGCGTGCTGGAGATGCTAATAAGCTTTATCAAAAAGTTTAAAACGCTTATTGCTTTTAAGACTGGGTGGTTAATAAGGGAGAGCTGTACAGTACGGCATTTTTCCAGTGCATATGTTTGCCGGTTGGGCTGCCACATATCACTGAAACACCCCCAAATGTAATTGCACCCACCTCCGTTTTCCTAGAGGGAGATAGTTACAGCTGTTATACTAATAGTGGGTTGTTGAATGTAGTCAGCAAATCAACAGTCCTTATGTCGACAGTACAATGCCAGCACCAGTTTCCCAACTCAGTTCTAAGGCTGCTTAAAGTATTTTTTCCCTATCCTACCACTCACTACTAGACACCTACCTACACACACACACACACACACACACACACACACACACACACACACATAGAAGTGAGCCAGTGGAGAAATTTCCCCATCAACCAATCAGCAGCTCTGTATAATTTTATAGTATGCAAATTATAGATGTTACTTCAGTGCTGATTGGTTGCCATGGGCACTTCTCCACTGGCTCACTTCTCCGCTCTTATCACTGCTTAGTAAATGTACCCCTTAGACTCTCTCCTCTGTCTAGACTGCAGTGGTTCCCAAACTCGGTACTCGACAGTTCCAGGTCACCTGTGGATTTTTAAAATGTGGCAGTTGGTGATACACAGTACACATGCCATGTGACTTGGAAAACGTGACTTGTTAGGGATCCTTCAGGACCGAGTTTGGGAACCACCGGTCTAGCGTGTCAGTGTCTGTTGTCCACTGTACCCTTTGTCTTATTTTTCGCAGTATTTCTCTGTCTCTGATGTAGTGCAGAGAGGTAGTACAGTGATGTTTTACAGTGTAGTGTAACCTATAGAAGGGTCAGCAATGTAGTGTAGGGTGTAGAGGCGTCAGTGATGTAGTGTAGGGAGGTCAGTTATGTAGTGTAGGGTGTAGAGGCATCAGTGATGAAGTGTAGGGTGTAGAGGCATAAGTGATGTAGTATAGGGTATAGAGAGGTCAGTGATGTAGTGTAGGATATAGAGGGATCAGTAAATATACTAATCCCAAGTACTTACTACACTTAATAAATGAAAACACAAACTGCAGGAAAAAGTATGCAATCTGGGTCAAAGAAAAAAAGCAAAAGGCAGAGGTTAATAAGAGTGACCAACGCCATGCCTTGCGACACATAGCATTATGTTAAACGGAGATGTTCCATAGTCTGGGGTGGGTGGGAGACTTCTAGCCTATAGAAGTCTGTTGATAGAGGTTGGGGGGGGAGGGGGTGGACTGATCCAGTGAGGGTAGGCAGGGGAGGCAGAGCCTCACCTGTTATACTCGAGTATTCTCCATTTTTTTTTTACTATAAATAACATATATAGGGTAACAAAATATGTACAACCATGTTTAATGCCCACATGAACCCTACGGTTCATATGGGATGTGAGTCTTAGCATCTTCCCCCTGCGATTAGCCATAGCTGCCCCCCCCCCCTGAGATTTAGCCCTAGCCACCTACCCAGGGTGGTTAGGGTAGGGGGCAGAGGAGGGGTAAATTAATTACCTTGTCCCCTGTCAGCATTCTAAAAATCATGATGTTGCAGTTTGTCATCTGACCGCCAGCATCCCGAACATCACCATTTCCTAACACACCCATTCATATATGTGTATGTAACTCTGGCTCTGATACTAGCCAGTGCCTCCTCAGCCACTGACCTCACCGCACCTCACTGGGCAGTTCATGATCCAATGCTGCTTGGTTTCCTGTCTGCTGTTGCTACCAGCCAGTTCCCGTTGACAGTGAGTCCCAAACAGCAATGTTTGGCAGCATTTGTGGGACGCAGTTGGTGTGGCCACCCTATTTCAAATTTGGGGGGGGGGGCGCCAGGCCCTTACTTTGCCAGGGGCGCTCGGACCCCTAGATACACCCCTGGTAGTGAACATAGCAATGCATTGTGGTTCCGCTGTAATCCATGTGGGTTTGGTTCATGGTTTGATGTATGATATAATATTGAAAACCCCAGAGAATTTGATAGTAGGTTTCCATACCCTCACAATCTCACATGGCAGTATATCAGGAATTTTTGTATCAAGTGACTAAGAAAGTGGAAGATACCGTGGAACAATTGGTAGTCCCCAAGGCATATAGAAGAATGGTATTAGACCTGGCTCAGAGGGACGGCTCTTGCCCTTGTGGCGCCCCGGGCAAAGTATAGGGGAATGGCTTCAAATGGGGGCATGGTCAGTTACGCCCCCATTTGTGCCCCCTGTAGCGCCGCTGAAAAAAAAAAAACTTACTATCCCCGTTCCTGATCCAGACCGCTCTTCTCCTCTCCTCTCCTCGATCTATGGGAGAGACGTTATTATGTCTCTCCCATAGAACAGCATAGACACTAGAGGTCAATTATGACCCCTAGTGTCTGTGCCACTATGCTGTGCGCGATGACGTCATCGCGCACCGCACAGCAAAGGTCTTCTCCATGAAGGGAAACTAGACCGTAGAGTCTAGCTTCCCTTCATGGAGAGGACCTTTGCTGTGCGGTGCGCGATGACGTCATCGCGCACAGCACAACAAAGGTCCTCTCCATGAAGGGAAACTAGATGCTACGCATCTGGTTCCTTCAAAGTGGGGGGCACAGCGGGGCACTGCGGGGGGCACAGTGGCGGATATTGCCTCGGTGTGGCGCCCTCCGGATGGCACCGGCGCCCTCCGGAAGGCGGCACCCCGGGTAAAAGTCCTGCTTGCCCGTGGCAAGATCCGGTACTGCTGGCTCATGGTCACATAACTGCAGGTCACCTAAGGATAGAAAAAAAACACAGAGAACATTTTACAGAGGTGTTTATGGCCTGGGGTCCATAAAGAGGTATCTAAATATTGTGCCTCCTGCCCTGAATGTCAGTACCATGCTCCAAGGCCACATTTTAAAAGTCCACTTGTCCTGTTACCTATTAGTGAGGTTCTGTTTGAGTGAACAGCAATGGATTTGGTTGGACCTCTAATAAAATATGCCCAGGGCCATCAATATATTTTTGTGATAAAAGATTATGGCCCTAATTCAGGGTTGATTGCGAAAGCAAAATCTTTGTCTAGTGGGCAAAACCATGTGCATTACAGGGGGGGGGGGGGGGGGGGGCAGATATAACGTGCAGAGTGAGTTAGATTTGGGTGGGGTATGTTGAAACTGAAATCTAAATTGCAGTGTAAAAATAAAGCAGCCAGTATTTACCCTGCACAGAAAGAAACAATATAAGCCACCCAAATCTAACTCTCTGCACATATTATATGTGCCGCACCTGCAATGCACATGGTTTTGCCAATTAGAGAAAGATTTTACTGCTGGGATAAACCCTGAATTAGGCCCTATGTTACCAAATATCCAGAAGCAATACATCAACAAAGACCATCGCTAGAGAACTAGAACATGTCTTTAGCAGATTGGGAATACCCAAGAAAATCCTGACTAGAGTACCCCATTTAGCATGAAGGAATTGTGCTGCCTGTTTAAAATTACTCAGTTAAGAACCTCCGTGTATCACTCCCAGACTGATGGTTTAGAGGAGAGGCTTAACAAATCTTTAAAAAGACATCCTAAAGAAAATGGTGGATAAAGACGGAAGAGATTGGGATTATTTACAACTTTATTTATTGCTGGCCATTAGAGAGGTTCCACCACCATCCACAGGGTTTTCACCTTTTGTATTGTTGTACAATAGACACCCAAGGAGATTGCTGGATATTGCAAAGGAGCCATGGGATGAGCACTCCAGACCATATAAAACTGTTATTGAGCATGTTTCTAAGATGCAGGAGTGAATGGCTGCAGTGGTGCCGATCGTAAGAGAACACTTGGAACAGGCCCAACAGGCACAGCAGAGGGTGTGCAATTGCAATGCCCAATTGCGGATCTTTGAGCCTGGGGACAGAGTGCTTGTTTTGGTTACCACAGTAGAAAGTAAACTTTTGGTAAAGTGGCAAGGACCCTTTGTAATCCTAGCAAAAGTGGGGAAAGTTAATTTTAAAGTGTACCAGCTTGGGAAAAGAAAGCCAGAACAGATATACCATGTAAATCTTATAAGACCTTGGAAGGATAGAGTAGCTATGTCAGCCATCCCAGTCAAGCCAGTAACATTGGTTCCTGAAGTAGCAATAGCAAAAACCCTCTCAACTGTTCAACAGCGGGAGGAAATCATTTTGTTTTCAGCCATAATCGGGTTAAATGACAGCATGACCCAGGGGTTAAAGTAAACATAAATCCTCATAGAATACCAAAAGTCAAATGGAAATCAGTGTCTAAAAACTAAAATTTTAAAAATGCTGGAGTTGGATGTAATTGAAGAGTCACATAGTGAGCTGTCATGTCCCATTGTGCTCATTCCAAATCCTGATGGGAGTTTGCGCTTCTGCGATGATTTTTGTAAGTTCAATAATGTGTCTAAGTTCGATGCCTAAGGTAGATGTACTTATTGAAAGAGTAGGAACAGCAAGGTACTTGACCATTATTGAGTTAACCAAAGGGTATTGGCAAGTGCCATTAACAGAGAATGTCAAAGAAAAGAAAGTTTTTTTCTGGACTGGCAGGGTTGTTCCAATACAAAATGTTACCATTTGGATTACATGGGGCACCACCACCTTTCAAAGAATGATGGATAGAATTCTAAGGCCGTAAGGACAGTATGCTGCTGCTTGTCTAAATGACGTAGTCATCTATAGTCCTGATTAGCAGTCTCACGTACCCAAGATACAAGCAGTGTTGGACTTAATCTGTAAGGCAGCAAACTCAAAAAAAATGTCGGCAGAAGTTTGAAAAAGCCTCAACTTAATAAAATTAAGGCAATACAAAATTGCCCATGACCCCTGAATAAGAAGCAGTTGTGAGATTTCTTAGGAATCATGCAATATTATAGAAGGGTTTATACCCAATTTTGCCACCATTGCTGTCCCACTGACAGATCTTACCAAGGGCAAACAGAACATTATGGTTAAATGGAACCCTGAAGCAGAAAAGGCTTTGAAGGTAGCATTGTGTACCCAACCAGTTCTGATGATGCCTGACTTTCAAAGGGAATTTGTGGTGCAAACTAATGCTTCATATGTAGGTACAGTATATGTGTGGTCCTGTCCCAGAACAAAGAGGGCAAACAGCATCCTCATATATTTAAAGAGGAATTTTAATGTACATGAGAGAAATTACGCACTGTCAAAAAAGAAGCATTGGCAACCAAGTGAGCATTAGGAACTCTCAGGTACTACTTACTGGGAAGGAAATTCAGCTTGATCACTGATCATGCACCATTAAAATGGATGTCTGAAAATAAAGAGAGCAATGGAAGGATAACAAAGTGGTTCTTGGCATTGTAGAACTTTACATTTTCAGTAGATCACAGGCCAGGAAATCAACTGGCCATTGCAGATGCTTAGTCTTGTGTTTTTTGTTTGGGAACTGCTGTTGTTCCACCCCACAGTTGGAAACAAAGGGAGATATGTGATAAAAGCACTGTGAAAGTTATAAACAGGAAATAGGTTTGTCCCTGGTTTTTGATCTATAGGATTTACAGTAAACCACCAGGAATATGTCTGTTTCTGGAAAACAGACTTGATTAGAATTTGGGCTTTAGTAAAAGCCGGTTTAGGGTTCCTGGGGGTATGGATGGAGAGAGAGGGCATGCTCCATCCATTAGCCCCATTTTGGGTTTTCATTCTGAGAGCATGCTAATTAGTACATGCACCTGTAAGATGTTTATATAAGGTGTGTCAGAACTTTCTCAGGGTCTCCCTACCCAGGGTAACAGGCAGCAGGCTTGTTATTAAACACTGATTTACTGACGTAAGTACTGTGCATATACCTATGTTTGTGTAACCTCTCTACCACTTAGAGAGGAAATCTGTATTGTTTATCATATGCCCAGATGAGCTAAGATTTATTTTTAGGTTTTATATTTTCTGTACTGCACTAACTTTGGCTAGATTGTACAAAAACCCTGACTGGTGTAGTTTCTTGGCAACTGTATGTTTGAAGTACCCATCTACCACCAGGAGAGGGCTGTCAGGAATTGACTTACTGCAGCTGCACCTGTCCGCCGGTGCAACCTCCGTCTGAGGCTCCCATGTCTCGCTGCCACTGGTCAGCTTGTCGCTAAATGCCATTCTGGGCCTAAGGACACTCCTGAGAATGTATGATAGGGGGCGCCCAGGTCACTCTCTCAGTGGCTGGGTGCAGAAGTAATTACTGATGAATCACTTTTTTAACCAGTATAATCAGTAATAAATATCTCAAAATTAATGTCATCCAATTATATAAAAAAATTACAATAAATTTAATACAATAAGATAAAACAAACATGCATAAAATATTTCTAAGGACAAATGTCCAAAACTCAGTGTGTCCCAAACTCAGTGTGGATGTCCAAAAGCCAAACGTGTAGATGTCCAATAGCCAACGGCTATTGGACATCTACACGTTTGGCTATTGGACATCCACACTTCCGGATCCAGGACGTTTGCGGATAGACTTCCACTGGTAAGCTTAGGAGCCAGAGCAGGGTTAAGTCTGGACCACCCTGCCGTATATACCACCTGCGGCTCCTTTGCTACCCTATGGGTACGATTTCATTCTGAGTTTGGGACATTTGTCCTTAGAAATATTTTATGCATGTTTGTTTTATCTTATTGTATTAAATTTATTGTCATTTTTTTTATATAATTGGATGACATTCATTTTGAGATATTTACTGATTATACTGGTTAAAAAAGTGATTAATCAGTAATTACTTCTGCACCCAGCCACCGAAAGGGGGCGCCCAGGTCACTCTATCATACATTCTCATATCTGTTTCATTTGGGGGTAAGGGAAACCCCTCAGTGTGTCCAAGGCAGCACCAAAAAACTTTCAGCGCCCAACGAGTTACTCCAAATTCCATATTTGCTAAGGACACTCCTGTTGTCAGCTGGCGTGCACGCACGCAGGGGTGTAGCGAGGGTGGCTCCGGTGGAGCGAGAGCTCCGGGCACCAAAAAAGTTAGAGGGCGCAGATGGTGGGCACACTGACTTGGACTCAGAGACTAGGTGGGGAACAGGTCAGGCCAGTGGTGACAGCAGGAGACATTGACATCCAGCACATGCCGAAGCTCTGCCCACCCTCTTTATATGTCTCACTGTCTGCTTGTAGCTGTGCAGCCGGGTTACTTTTGTCCTGCAGCACTCACTGCTGCAGCACCTCTTTCTGCCCTGGCTGCTGCAGTACCTCTCTCTCTCTGCCCTGAATGCGGTAGCACCTCTCTCCCCCCCGACTGCTGCAGCACCTCAGTCTGCCCCAACTGCTACAGCACCACCTTCTGCCTCAGCTGCTGCAGACCTCTCTCTGCCCCAGCTGTTGCAGCACCCCTCTCTGCCCAGGATGCTACAGCACCTCTCTCTACATTGATGCTGCAGCACCTCTCTATGCCCCAGCTGTTGCTGCTGCAGCACCTCTCTCTGCGTTAGAAGCTGCAACATAACCTGTATAAACAGCTCTTCTGTGGTGTAAGGGTCTCTTCTGTGTGGTGTAACGTGAATAACGGTCTCTACTGTGTGGTGTAAAGTGATTAACGAAAACTACTGTGCAGTGTAATGTGAATTGGTAATATTCTGTGGTCACACCCCTACCACATGAAGCCACGACCCTATATATTTGTTGCGTGCCTGAGGCACGCGCTGTCCCTGTTTTAAACCATGGGTACCCAGAGGAAACTTTCGCCCTGAGCTCTACAAGGTCTAGAACCAGACCTGTTACCAATTTAGAATTTTTCATATTTTTTATTTTCAAAAATAACATGCCACCACGTGTTGGCCAGGCCCCCAATTCCATACAGGGCAGGGGGCGCCGAAACATACCCTTGCTCCGGGCACCATGGCACCTAGCTACACATCTGCACGCACGCCGCATTCCCGCCAAACCACAGCATGGGCGCCGCCATGACAGTCCCCGTCAGCTCTTCCACATCAGCCAATCCAGAGCCTGGCCGCACCTCCCATTCACTCCCAACCAATACCTGCAGACCGGGGGGTATATCAGGAGCAGCAGGGTGAGTCAGTCCTTGCCTTGGACTTCGTGTCATAACCCTGACCTGTGTCTCTGGCTCCATTCTCCAGTTCCTCTTGGTAACTGCTCTGCTTTCCAGTATGGTCCTGCACTGCCATGGAACCACAAGCACCAGCAACCCGGGTACCTGTGGTCAGCTTCACACCTTATCCAGCTACAGTGTGCTCCAGCCCTCTGCAGTAGAGACTCTCTTCTAGGTGCATCTCGTTACCTACACCTGTTCGTCAGCCTGCATGCTGCAAGTGTTATTCCAACCTGCACTGAGGATTTAAACCACTTGTTCCCGTCTCCTGCAACAGTTACCTGGCTCGCTATTCCCTCCATCATCCCTGCTGTGCTCCACGATCCAGATACCATCGGTTCCCATACCGATACATCGGTCCCCTGATCGATTGTTACCCACGTCACAGACTTTGCCATAGACTTTCAGCTTCCACGCTGTTCCACCCACAACTGCATATCTTCTGTTGTCATCAGTACTCCTGCTGCCATATTGTTTGTATCAATCGCTAAATAAACAACACAGCGCACATGCGCAGGAATCTTATCCAGGCTCCTCGTTTTCTCCATTCCATCTCCACTGACCCACTAGTGCCCTCTCCGGGAACACAAACTAGACAGAGCCTGACAGTAAGTCCAAGGCCGATGGACTCGGACGGTGGTCAGAATGTGGGGTCAGGGGCCTTACAAAATCTGGTCTCCCGCCTGGATGGACAAGAGGCTGCACAGCAGCAGATAATCCAATTCCTGCAAGGAATATCCTCCCGTCTCGATACACTGCAACAGTCACTGCCCAGTGCTGTCGTTCCTTCAGTTCCAGTCACCTCTGCACATGCAAGTTCAGTGGGTTCTCCTTCACCGGCTGCATCAACTCCAGTGTCACGCCTGCATCTGCCCGTGCCCGGCAAATTTGATGGCAGTCCCAAGTTATGTCGCGGGTTTCTCAATCAATGTGAACTTCAGTTCGAGTTGCTATCGCACAATTTCCCCACACCAAGATCCAAGGTTGCTTACATTATGTCGCTGCTCTCTGGACCAGCCCTGAGCTGGGTGTCTCCTCTGTGGGAGCGTGCTGACCCTCTTATGAATAACTATAACCGAATTTGTGTCAACCTTCAGACGCATCTTTGACGAACCAGGTCGCGCTACGTCAGCCTCTGCAGATCTTATTCAACTTAGTCAGGGTACCCATAACATGGGTCAATATATCGTCCAGTTCCAGACATTATTCCATTCAATCTCGGAGGCTAATCAAGCGCTGATAGCAGCCTTTTGGCATGGACTCTGTGACCGAATTAAAGATGAACTAGTCACTCGTGACATTCCTGAGTAATTATCAGACCTAATTTCTTTGTGTATTAAGATGGACTCTCGCATTCACGAACACAACAGTGAGCATGCTCGCAGTGAGCTCCGCAATACGAGAATGGTACCCCCGACACAATTTCAGCCTCCATCTTCCGATGAGCATATGCAAATAAACAGGTCCCGCTTAACCCCTGAGGAGCGGTCAAGAAGACTTCGAGAGACTGTGTCTTTATTGTGCGGCAACAGGTCACCAAATTAGTTCTTGTACGGCGCGTGCGGGAAATGCCAAATCCTAACTTGTAAAGGAAGAGTCAAGTTGGGATCTTCTAGACAAGCTCCTTCAAACTGAGACCTTATCCTTCCAGTGACTTTAGAGACTAGTGCTGGACTCCAGTTTGTATCCACGTTAGTGGACTGTGGAGCTGCTGGAAACTTCATTACTCAAGTCGCAGTTGACAAGTTCCATCTGCCTATCTGCGGACTCACATATCCAGTCTATATCACTGCAGTGGATGGTAGCCGAATCTCCGAGGGTTCCATCTCCCATCAAACCAAGCCAGTTGTTTTGGGAGTCGGATTCCTGCATTCTGAATTGAGTTCCTCGTCATCCCTAAGGTAACTCAGGAGATCATTTTGGGTATGCTCTGGCTCCAGCTACATAATCTGCAGATTAACTGGTCCACGTTACAGCTGACTTCCTGGGGCTCACATTGTCATCAGTTCTGCCTAGCCCAAGTTCGTCCTGTAAGGTCCTCAGAAGTTAAAATTCAGTCAAGACTCCCAGTAGCCTACCAAGATTTCACTGACGTCTTCAGCAAAAAGGCCGCTGATGTTCTACCGCCCCATAGAGAGTGGGATTGTCCGATCGATCTCATCCCTGGCAAGAAGCCACCAGGGGGCGTACTTACCCGTTATCTGTACCTGAAACCAAGGTAATGAGTAAGTACATCTGTAAATTCTCCCTGAAAGGAATCATCCGCCCTTCGTCTTCGCCCGCTGGAGCGGTTTTTTTTCTTTGTTAAAAAGAAAGATGGAGGATTACGTCCGTGCATAGACTATCGGGGGCTCAACGATATTACCATCAAAAATAGCTATCCATTACCTCTCATCACTGAATTATTTGACAGAGTCAAGGGAGCCCGCATTTTCACTAAGTTAGATCTCCGCGGTGCCTACAATCTCATCAGAATTCAAAGTGGCGATGAATGGAAGACCGCCATTAACACTCGGGATGGTCATTACGAGTACCTTGTAATGCCGTTCGGGTTGAGCAATGCCCCAGCAGTGTTCCGGCACTTTGTTAATGAAATCTTCCGTGATGTCCTGTATAAATATCTTGTAGTATATTTGGATGATATCCTTATCTTCTCTCAAGATCTCTCCTCGTATCATCTGCAAGTCCGTGACGTCCTCCGATGTCTTCGTGAGAATCGTCTCTACGGCAAGTTGTCTAAATGTACCGTCGAAGTTCCTTCCATACCCTTCCTAGGGTATAAAATTTCCGGATCAGATCTCCAGATGGACCCTACAAAATTAGAAGCTATTGCTAATTGTCCCACTCCAAGTACTCTCAAGTCCATCCAGTGATTCTTGGGATTCGCTAATTACTATAGGAAATTCATCAGAGGATTCTCAACTCTAATCGCTCCTATTACCAACTTAACATGAAAAGGGGCAGACCATTCCAACTGGTCAGAAGATGCCTTGGCCGTGTTTCAGAGAGTTAAGCAGGCTTTCATGTCCGCTCCAGTTCTGTCACAACCAGATATCAACAAGCCGTTCGAGTTGGAGGTAGATGCTTCTACAGTAGGAGTTGCAGCTGTTCTCTCCCAAGTAGGGGCCGATGGAAAAATTCATCCCTGGGGGTTCTTCTCTCGCAAATATCTTCCTGTGGAAGCTAATTACTCCATCGGTGACCAAGAATTACTGGCAATCAAACTGGCCCTTGAGGAGTGGAGGTATCTCCTGGAGGGGGCAAAGTATCCTTTTAACATCTACACTGATCACAAGAACCTTCTCTACTTAAAGGCAGCCCAGTGTCTCAATCCTCACCAGGCCCGGTGGGCAATGTTCTTCTCTCGTTTCAACTTCAAGCTTCATTTCCATCCAGGTTCCCAAAATACCAAAGCTGATGCTCTGTCCCGTTCTATGGGATCCGAAGAGGAGATTCCAGATCCAGTTCCTCATTTTGTTCTGAATCCAGTCGTGTTTGCCTCGGCTCAAGTCACTCCTGTTCCGCCTCCTGGCGAGATATTTGTTTCTCCTGAGCTTCATTCCAAGTTGTTGTCTTGGGCTCATCAGTCTAAGTTCACAGGGCATCCTGGTGTCCTAAACGACTTTCAAGTTCCTGTCTGAAACTTACTGGTGGCCTAAAATGAAGGTCGACATCCAGGATTTCGTGGCATCCTGCCCCAAATGTGCCCAGCATAAGACTCCCCGTCAGTCTCCGGCAGGTCAGTTACAGCCTTCATAAATACCCAGCCGTCCCTGGTCTCACCTGTCCATGGACTTCATCTCCGATCTGCCCTCCTCTCAAGGATTCAATACCATCTGGGTAGATGTCGACAGGTTTACCAAAATGGCCCACTTTGTTCCACTCCAGGGTCTTCCTTCTGCTCCAAAACTTGCTCAAGTCTTCCTACGGGAGATATTTCGCCTACATGGACTTCCTACTGAAATTATATCTGACCGTGGAATTCAATTCGTAGCAAGATTTTGGAGAGCTCTCTGTTCTGCCCTACAAGTTAAAACTTAAGTTCTCGTCAGTCTATCACCCTCAGACGAATGGACAGACTGAGAGTGTGAATCAAGAATTGGAGACCTTCTTGAGACTTTGGGGTCGATTCTATTCGGCAACTAATGAATAGCGCCGGGAATTAGCTCCCGACGCTATTCAATTCAGCAACTAGTTACGTCGGCGATGGCCCGTTCTCGCCGACAAAACAGGTAGTTTTGTCGGGAGAACGGGCATTCTCCGACTTAACTCCCCGGCGAGAGGCTGATTCCCGACAGAATCAGCCTCGCGCCGGCCGCGAGGCAGCACTTTTGTCGGGTTTCTCTTCTCATCCCCCGGGGATGAGAGAAGAATTCCCGACAATTGCAGGTAACTAGTTGCTGAATTGAATAGCGTCGGGAGCTAATTCCCGGCGCTATTCATTAGTTGCCGAATAGAATCGACCCCTTTATATTTCCTCTTCCCAAGATGACTAGGTAGACCTGCTTCCGTGGGCAGAATTTGCTCACAACTTTCGCTATCATACTGCCACGGAGACCACCCCGTTCATTGCTGTATATGGGCAACATCCTCGTGTCCCAGGCTTCCAAGATCTACCAAACATCGATGTTCCTGCAGACACTTCTGTTCTGAACCAGTTTTCGTCTACTTGGAGAAAAATTAATGTTTCCCTTAAAAAGGCCTCAAGCCATTACAAGTTCTTTGCTGACTGCAAAAGACATGCAGTTCCCAGCTTAAAACCTAACGATAAGGTTTGGCTCTCCACCCGGAACCTTCGTCTCAGAGTGCCATCAATGAAATTTGCACCACGTTTTATTGGTCCTTTCCCCATTGACAAAGTCATCAGTCCTGTAGCGTACAAGTTCAGATTGCTTCCTTATTTGCGAATACCTAATGCCTTTCATGTCTCCCTCCTTAGACCCTTGATCCTGAATAGTTTCCAAAAAGCTCTTCTCGTTGGCCCCAAAGTACGAACTCAGAGGGGCATGGAGTTTGAAATAGTGAAGATTCTGGATTCCCGGTGCCGGTATGGTCATCTGCAATACCTTATCAATTGGTCCGGTTATGGTCCCGAGGAGAGGAGTTGGGTAAATGCTACAGATGTCCACGCTCCAAGGTTGATCCATGTTTTCCACAGAACTCACCCTTCCAAAGCACGTGGGTGTTCGGTGCCCACCCGTAAAGGAGGGGGTACTGTCAGGAATCGACTTACTGCAGCTGCACCTGTCCGCCGGTGCAACCTCCATCTGAGGCTCCTATGTCTCGCTGCCACTGGTCACCTCATCACTAAATGCCATTCTGGGCCTAAGGCCCCTTCTGGTTTGCACACACGCCGCATTCCCACCAAACCACGGCATGGGCACCGCCATGACAGTCCCCATCAGCTCTTCCGCATCAGCCAATCCAGAGCCTGGCTGCACCTCCCGTTCACTCCCAACCAATACCTGCAGACCGGGGGGTATATCAGGAGCAGCAGGGTGAGTCAGTCCTTGCCTTGGACTTCATGTCATTCCTCTGACCAGTGATTCTGGCTCCATTCTCCAGTTCCTCTTGGTACCCGCTCTGCTTTCTAGTCTGGTCCTGCACTGCCGTGGAACCACAAGCACCAGCAACCCAGGTTCCTGTGATCAGCTTCACACCTTATCCAGCTACAGTGTGCTCCAGCCCTCTGCAGGAGAGACTCTCCTCCAGGTGCATCTCCTTACCTACACCCGTTCGTCAGCCTGCAAGCTGCCAGTGTTATTCCAACCTGCACTGAGGATTTAAACCACTTGTTCCTGTCTCCTGCAACAGTTACCTGGCTCGTTATTCCCACCATCATCCCTGCTGTGCTCCACAATCCAGGAACCATCAGTTCCCATACCGATACATCGGTCCCCTGATCGATTGTTACCCACGTCACAGACTTTGCCATAGACTTTCAGCTTCCACGCTGTTCCAGCCACAACTGCATATCTTCTGTTGTCATCAGTACTCCTGCTGCCATATTGTTTGTATCAATCGCTAAATAAACAACACAGCGCACATGCGCAGGAATCTTATCCAGCCTCCACGTTTTCTCCATTCCATCTCCACTGACCCACTAGTGCACTCTCCGGGAACACAATCTAGACAGAGCCTGACAAGGGCACTCCTACCTTGATTTCCTTACTATATAGGAGTATGCAGAGTGTTTTAAAAAAAAGGTTACAGAAACTTTATGTCCTCACAAATTGCTCGTGGTGCTGTAGGGTCTGCCGGAACATCCTTTATTATGATTAGCCACGGCTTCTGTTTGCTGGAACATTTCCAGCCAAGACAGAATAGTTTTGTTTGGCAGTGCATGTCTCTGGAAATTGTCCTGAAACCCAGTTATTATGGATACCAGGGAAGGCCCGCCATTACGTCCTGTCCCGTAACTTTGGAAATAATGTTCTACATACCATGCACATTCCTGGATTGCATACTGTGGCATACCGGCAGTCACTCAACGTCTACTGAGACCCATAAGATACATAAGGTATACAATTATACATACAAGTTTCAATTACCTTCTTTTTTTTTTTTTTTTTTTTAAACACCCTGTATATTAGCCTCAGGCTTTTAAGCCAGAAGCTATTCAATTACAGCCCCCCCCCCACTCCCCCGCACAGTAAATTTGTTGCTAATGAATGTTAACCCACAGGTTCTCAGATAGTACCCGGAGTTATGGGTTATCACTTTTGCAGCACCCTCAATAATAAGATTTTACTCACCGGTAAATCTATTTCTCGTAGTCCGTAGTGGATGCTGGGACTCCGTAAGGACCATGGGGAATAGCGGCTCCGCAGGAGACTGGGCACAACTAAAGAAAGCTTTAGGACTACCTGGTGTGCACTGGCTCCTCCCACTATGACCCTCCTCCAGACCTCAGTTAGGATACTGTGCCCGGAAGAGCTGACACAATAAGGAAGGATTTTGAATCCCGGGTAAGACTCATACCAGCCACACTAATCACACCGTATAACTCGTGATACTATACCCAGTTAACAGTATGAAATATAACTGAGCCTCTCAACAGATGGCTCAACAATAACCCTTTAGTTAGGCAATAACTATATACAAGTATTGCAGACAATCCGCACTTGGGATGGGCGCCCAGCATCCACTACGGACTACGAGAAATAGATTTACCGGTGAGTAAAATCTTATTTTCTCTGACGTCCTAAGTGGATGCTGGGACTCCGTAAGGACCATGGGGATTATACCAAAGCTCCCAAACGGGCGGGAGAGTGCGGATGACTCTGCAGCACCGAATGAGCAAACTCTAGGTCCTCCTCAGCCAGGGTATCAAACTTGTAGACTCTTGCAAAAGTGTTTGAACCCGACCAAGTAACCGCTCGGCAAATTTGTAAAGCCGAGACCCCTCAGGCAGCCGCCCAAGAAGAGCCCACTTTCCTCGTGGAATGGGCTTTTACAGATTTAGGGTGCGGCAGTCCAGCCGCAGAATGTGCAAGTTGAATCGTGCTACAGATCCAGCAAGCAATATTCTGCTTAGAAGCAGGAGCACCCAGCTTGTTGGGTGCATACAGGATAAATAGCGAGTCAGTTTTCCTGACTCCAGCCGTCCTGGAAACATATATTTTCCAGGGCCCTGACTACGTCCAGTAACTTGGAATCCTCCAAGTCCCAAGTAGCCGCAGGCACCACAATAGGTTGGTTCACATGAAAAACTGATACCACTTTAGGAAGGAATTAGGAACGAGTCCTCAATTCCGCCCTATCCATATAAAAAAATTAGATAAGGGCTTTTGCATGATAAAGCCGCTAATTCTGATACACGCCTGGCCGACGCCAACATCATGACCACTTTCGACGTGAGGTATTTTAGCTCCACGGATTTAAGTGGCTCAACCCAATGCGACTTCAGGAAATCCAACACCACGTTGAGATCCCACGGTGCCACTGGAGGCACAAACGGGGGCTGACTATGCAGCACTCCCTTAACAAAAGTCTCAACTTCAGGCAGTGAAGTCAGTTCTATTTTGGAAGAAAATCGATAGAGCCGAAATCTGGACCTTAATGGAACCCAATTTTAGGCCCATAGTCACCCTTGACTGTAGGAAGAGCAGAAATCGACCTAGCTGAAATTCCTCCGTTGGGGCCTTCCTGGCCTCACAGCACCCAACATATTTCCGCCATATGCGGTGATAATGGTTTGCGTTCACTTCTTTCCTAGCTTTAATTAGCGTAGGGATAACTTCCTCCCGAATGCCCTTTTCCTTCAGGATCCGGCGTTCAACCGCCATGCCGTCAAACGCAGCCGCGGTAAGTCTTGGAACAGACAGGGCCCCTGCTGTAGCAGGTCCTGTCTGAGCGGCAGAGGCCATGGGTCCTCTGAGATCATTTCTTGGAGTTCTGGGTACCAAGCTCTTCTTGGCCAATCCGGAACAATGAGTATAGTTCTTACTCCTCTCCTACTTATTATTCTCATTACCCTGGGTATGAGAGGCAGAGAAGGGAACACATACACCGACTGGTACACCCACGGTGTTACCAGAGCATCCACAGCTATCGCCTGAGGGTCCCTTGACCTGGCGCAATATCTTTTTAGCTTTTTGTTGAGGCGGGACGCCATCATGTCCACCTGTGGCCTTTCCCAACGGTGTACAATCATTTGGAAGACTTCTGGATGAAGTCCCCACTCTCCCGGGTGGAGGTAGTGTCTGCTGAGAAAGTCTGCTTCCCAGTTGTCCACTCCGGGAATGAACACTGCCGACAGTGCTAACACATGATTTTCCGCCCATCGGAGAATCCTTGTGGCTTCTGCCATCGCCATCCTGCTTCTTGTGCTGCCCTGTCGGTTTACATGAGCGACCGCCGTGATGTTGTCTGACTGGATCAGCACCGGCCGGTGTTGAAGCAGGGGTCTAGCCTGACTTAGGGCATTGTAAATGGCCCTTAGTTCCAGAATATTTTTGTGTAGGGAAGTCTCCTGACTTGTCCATAGTTCTTGGAAGTTTCTTCCCTGTGTGACTGCCCCCCAGCCTCGAAGGCTGGCATCCGTGGTCACCAGGACCCAGTCCTGTATGCCGAATCTGCGGCCCTCTAGAAGAGGAGCACTCTGCAGCCACCACCACAGCGACACCCTGGCCCTTGGAGACAGGGTTATCCGCCGATGCATCTGAAGATGCGACCCGGACCACTTGTCCAACAGATCCCACTGGAAGATCCTTGCATGGGACCTGGCGAATGGAATTTCTTCGTAAGAAGCTATCATCTTTCCTAGGGCTCGCGTGCATTGATGCACCGACACCTGTATTTGTATTAGGAGGTCTCTGTCTAGAGACGACAACTCCTTGGACTTCTCCTCCGGGAGAAACCCTTTTTATCCTGTTCTGTGTCCAGAACCATACCCAGGAACAGTAGACGCGTCGTAGGAACCAGCTGCGACTTTGGAATATTCAGAATCCAGCCGTGCTGTTGTAGCACTTCCCGAGATAGTGCTACTCCGACGAACAACTGCTCCCTGGACCTCGCCTTTATAAGGAGATCGTCCAAGTACGGGATAATTATTTTGGCCATTACCTTGGTAAATACCCTCGGTGCCGGGGACAGACCAACGGCAACGTCTGGAATTGGTAATGACAATCCTGTACCACAATTTTGAGGTACTCCTGGTGAGGAGGGTAAATAGGGACATGCAGGTAAGCATCCTTGATGTCCAGTGATACCATGAAATTCTCCAGGCTTGCAATAATCGCCCTGAGCGATTCCATTTTGAACTTGAACCTTCGTATATAAGTGTTCAAGGATTTCAATTTTAGAATGGGTCTCACCGAACCATCTGGTTTCGGTACCACAAATATTTTGGAATAGTAACCCCGGCCTTGTTGAAGGAGGGGTACCTTGATTTCACCTGCTGGAAGTACAGCTTGTGAATTGCCGCCAGCTGATGTGAGGCAACGGCGAGGGGGAGTCACCTCGAACTCCAGCTTGTATCCCTGCGATACTACTTGCAGAACCTAGGGATTCACCTGTGGGCAAGCCCACTGGTCCCTGAAGTTCCCGAGACGCGCCCCCACCGCAACTGTCTCCACCTGTGGAGCCCCAGCGTCATGCGGTGGACTAAGAGGAAGCGGGGGAAGATTTTTGATCCTGGGAACTGGCTGTCTGGTGCAGCTTTTTCCTTCTTCCCTTGTCTCTGTGCAGAAAGGAAGCGCCTTTGACCCGCTTGCTTTTCTGAAGCCGAAAGGACTGTACCTGAAAATACGGTGCTTTCTTAGGCTGTGAGGAAACCTGAGGTAAAAGTTTTTCTTCCCAGCTGTTGCTGTGGATACGAGGTCCCAGAGACCATCCCCAAACAATTCCTCACCCTTATAAGGCTGAATCTCCATGTGCCTTTTAAAGGCAGCATCACCTGTCCACTGCCGGGTCTCTAATACCCTCCTGGCAGAATGGACATTGCATTAATTCTGGATGCCAGCCGGCAAATATCCCTCTGTGCATCCCTCATATATAAGACAACGTCTTTAACATGCTCTATGTTAGCAAAATAATATCCCTGTCTAGGGTATTAATATTATCTGACAGGGTATCAGACCACGCTGCAGCAGCACTATTTATGCTGAGGCAATTGCAGGTCTCAGTATAGTACCTGAGTGTGTATATACAGACTTCAGGATAGCCTCCTGCTTTTTATCAGCAGGCTCCTTCAAAGTGGCCGTATCCCAAGACGGTAGTGCCACCTTTTTTGACAAACGTGTTAGCGCCTTATCCACCCTATGGGATATCTCCCAACGTGACCTATCCTCTGGCGGGAAAGGGTACGCCAGCAGTAACTTTTTAGAAATTACCAGTTTCTTATCGGGGGAACCCACGCTCTTTACACACTTCATTCATTCATCGGATGGGGGAACAAAACACTGGCTGCTTTTTCTCCCCAAACATAAAACCCCTTTTACGTGGTACTTTGGTTCATGTCAGAAATGTGTAACACATTTTTCATTGCCGAGATCATGCAACGGATGTTCCTAGTGGATTGTGTATATGTCTCAACCTCGTCGACACTGGAGTCAGACTCCGTGTCGACATCTGTGTCTGCCATCTGAGGTAACGGGCGTTTTTTTGAGCCCCTGATGGCCTTTGAGACGCCTGGGCAGGCGCGGGCTGAGAAGCCGGCTGTCCCACAGCTGTTACGTCATCCAGCCTTTTATATAAGGAGTTGACATTGTCGGATAATACCTTCCACCTATCCATCCACTCTGGTGTCGGCCCCACAGGGGGCGACATCCCATTTATCGGCCTCTGCTCCGCCTCCACGTAACCTTCCTCATCCAACATGTCGACACAGCCGTACCGACACACCGCACACACACAGGGAATGCTCTGACTGAGGACAGGACCCCACAAAGTCCTTTGGGGAGACAGAGAGAGAGTATGCCAGCACACACCAGAGCGCTATATAAAATGCAGGGATTAACACTATAACTGAGTGATTTTTCCCCCAATAGCTGCTTGTATACACATATAGCGCCTAAATTTAGTGCCCCCCCTCTCTTTTTAACCCTTTGAGCCTGAAAACTACAGGGGAGAGCCTGGGGAGCTGTCTTCCAGCTGCACTGTGAAGAGAAAATGGCGCCAGTGTGCTGAGGGAGATAGCCCCGCCCCTTTTCCGGCGGACTTCTCCCGCTTTTTCTGGAATTCTGGCAGGGGTATTTTTACACTTATATAGCCTTCCTGACTATATATGGTGTAGATTTGCCAGCCAAGGTGTATTATATTTGCCCTCAGGGCGCCCCCCCCCCAGCTCCCTGCACCCATCAGTGACCGGAGTGTGAGGTGTGCATGAGGAGCAATGGCGCATAGCTGCAGTGCTGTGCGCTACCTTGTTGAAGACAGAAGTCTTCTGCCGCCGATTTTCCGGAACATTCTTGCTTCTGGCTCTGTAAGGGGGCCGGCAGCGCGGCTCCGGGACCGAACATCGAGGTCGGGTCCTGTGGTCGATCCCTCTGGAGCTAATGGTGTCCAGTAGCCTAAGAAGCCCAAGCTACCACCAGTTAGGTAGGTTCGCTTCTTCTCCCCTTAGTCCCTCGCTGCAGTGAGTCTGTTGCCAGCAGATCTCACTGTAAAATAAAAAACCTAAAATATACTTTCTTTCTAGGAGCTCAGGAGAGCCCCTAGTGTGCATCCAGCTCAGCCGGGCACAAGATTCTAACTGAGGTCTGGAGGAGGGTCATAGTGGGAGGAGCCAGTGCACACCAGGTAGTCCTAAAGCTTTCTTTAGTTGTGCCCAGTCTCCTGCGGAGCCGCTATTCCCCATGGTCCTTACGGAGTCCCAGCATCCACTTAGGACGTCAGAGAAAAGGGCACTTACTGCGGATTTCTGTTCAAGCCTCCCTCAGGCTTGAACAGAAATTCATTTTAAGTGTACCTGCAAGCTTATCACTGGCTACCATGGGCTATAATTGAATAGCCCTGGCAGACCAATTAGCTCGGTTTTATTTTATTTTTTATTTTTTTTTTGGGGGGGGGGGGGGGGGGTTAGCATATTTAAGTTCTCAACAGGAATACCTCACTGTGAACTTTCATGAGACAGAAAAATATGACATGGATGTAAACACTTCTAATCATAATAGATCCCAAACTAATTACTAAGGGGAGTATCCAATTACCCACGGTCATTGACTATGGTTAATTGTATCGTGGTCCCCCAATGCCAGCACTTATCGCAGATTATGCTTCGGGTACCTCAGGCCCCTGAAGCATGATCTGTGATAAGCGGACGACCAGAGACGCGATAACACATGGGATCAGGGACTTATTGGCCTGTAATACGATACAGCGATAAGGACAATTTTCACGGGCCAAAACAGTATCACGGGTAATTGGATACCCTCTAAGCCAACCGTTCTTATTTCAAAATGCACTGTGTGATATGATACTGCCATACATAAGATATTTCTTGATTGTATCCCTTTAAGTCTACAAGAACATGTGACTCTGAAAAACCGTTTTTGCTTCTGGCAGAAGGCTCCATCTGTTATATTATAGGTGCCAGAGACTGTACTACATATACCCTACCACTTCTAAAATCTGCTCAATTCTACAGTGTTACCAAGAATGAGACAAATGTGTACGAGGGAAAACTGCCAAATAACACCAAATTTACTCACTCTGTTACCTGCCACTACAATGACCCGGCATAAATTATATACATTTATCAATGCAGCTATAAAATCCAAGCTTTAAAAAGATACTTTCTTTTGTGCCACACAATTTCTTCTAATCTGGTTTAATATATTCTGCAAGTCTAAAATGACTTTTAGCAGACCAATGTAACAAACTATATGGCCCATTTTATTGATGCAACAAAACTTCATATCTAAATTAACAGCACTCATCACTTAGATGGACTGATCTGAGGAGTGTAGACAAGCCTCTTAAGAAGCTCGGGGGAGCAAGGGAGTTGAGACATAGGGCAGTAGTTGACAGAAATTGTGTAAGAATTTCGTTTTTTGCAGAATAGTAGTAATTCTTACATGCAAGACTAAGGGGTATGACCAACCAGCTCCTAACTGTCATTTTTAAAACCCAACCTCTAACATGGCAGTTAGGAGCCGATTGGCTGGTACTTTATTTCTGTCTACTTTATCTCTCTTCAAGTCTTAGTACAAAGGGGCAGATGCCCTAAGCCTTAGAAAGAGATACAGTGGAGAGAGATAGAGTATCAACAACCCAGCTCATGACAATTTTCAAACACAGCCTGCAACATGACAGTCAGTAGCTGAATGGCAAATACCATAGGCGGATAGGAAGGGGGGGAGGGGGGGGGGGGGCACCAAGGCATGGTGCTGCTACAAGGTCTTCCAATGCACCGAGTGAGACTTTGCGATCATGTGTCAGCTGCTGGCTCCACCTGAATGATCCTCGGCTCTTCCTCTCCTTCAGCCTGTGCCTCTGTCCAGCTGCCCCTACATGGTCAGCTGGCACTGCTTGCCGGATCTGCCTGTTGCGCTTCCTGAATTTGCGTTCCACTGCTGGAATGCAAAACGGAAGCTGCCATCTACTCCAGCTGGCGGGCACTTCCAGGTGTCTCTAGCTGTAAGCAGCCGCGGTACTACAGACTACATGCTGTCGAAACTAGCTACCCACCTTAAACACTACCTGGCCTTCAGAGTACATTGGGGGCAATGTATATTTTTTTTTATCAAGTTAAGGGCCAATGTGTTTTATTTTTTCCTGTGGGGGCTAATGTGAACCTCTATGCTGATAAGTGTCAGAGGCAAATGATGTGCACTCAGAGTCATAGTCCCACTGATCTGATAATTGGAATAATACAAAGGAGATATTTATAACACACATTCTGTGTTTTAAATATTTTCTTTGTATTTTAGTAATTTTTTCATAGTTAAACCTTCCCAAACTCACAGCACTCTGCTGCAAATACAGAGAAACAGAAGAGAAATTGAAAGCTCTGCCACCGTTCTGACAATCAAAAACTGCCACAGGCAGTAATGTAGTTGTCAAAAAACACCAAGGGAGGCATCTATTACATCTGCCTCACTGAGGGGTGTGTGCCTTGAGCCTACATCAAGGGCTGCTCTTGTCAGTGAGGCAGATGTTATAGGACTGCAGCAGCTGTCAGGTGGGCACATGCCAACATATATTACACTGCCTGGCAGCCCCTGTAGCCTTACTGTATCCATGTCATATGATTCTGGCACTGCCCAGAATCTGAAGGAGATCGCAGGCATGGTGGTTTGCCCGGAGACATTACTGCAGAGTTCAGCAGTGGCCACAGGGTATCCTGTCTTTATTTTAAGATTTCCTTTACAGGTGGACTAGTTGCCAGTGGGACCTTAATGTCTAGTAGTGGCGCAGAGAGAAGGGTGGGTACAAGTGGCGGCTCCAGAGGTGGGGCTGCAGTGCAGTCCAAAATTCAAATAGGGGATCCCAACTGCCAGTAAGTCCTGTCCTTTGACGTTTGGCAGCATTTGGAGCGGCAGTTTGTAAGGCTCCCCGTTTTTGAATTTTGGACTATGCTGCAACCCCATTTCTGGAGCCATTACCGATGGGTACTAATTACCTAGGCCTGATGGAAGGAGCCAGTGGGAGCCTGGGTCTACCACTCACCCTGCCCTTCCCCCTGTGCTTTACCTGGCAAAACCTTGGCTTCTGCCTGTCCGCATGTGCTGGGCTGCAGTGGGTGCAGGGAGGCTGCTCCCGCTGAGCAGCATCTGTCTTCTATGGCTATGCGTGGGGTGAGTGATTGCACTGATCGTGCCCCCCTTGATCTTGAGTGGCACAGTGGCACCCCCTGTGGAGCGTGCAGTGTTGCTTTTTAACACCTCAAATGCTAACTTTACAGGAGTTTTTTGTAAGGAGGCATGGCACAAGTGTTGGCATGCTGAGACAGGCTTGCAGGGACCTATAGGCCACCTGTAAAGAAGAATATTGACTCTTTCCATTAACTCACCAACACTAGTTGGTCAGTCCTGTACCTGTTATTGAAAAATAGGGGGGACCCCATGTTGTTTTTTACCCATTTCCAAAACCAGACCAGGCTAAGAGGCCCGGGGTGGGTCACTGATTTGAGCGGGTTGTCAAAGTCGGAAAAATATCATGCTACACGTTGCCATATATTCACCTCATGCGCGTGCCTGCTGCACGTGCACATTCTCTCCCGTGCGTGCGGATACTCGCAGCTGCGTGATGGCGCCTCCTCGGCCATGCGCTCGAGCGCGTGGTATGTGCATTTACGGTAGAGTTTGTGTGCGTCTAGCGGGCGACTCAATCGTTAAATAATAAAACCAAATAGTATGTTTTATAGATAATGTTCCCCTTAATAATGACTAAGTTTGTTTAATGTAACTGGTCGCTGGACAGAGAAATTCCTCTTTGCATGGTACGAAGGGTCAGACAGGGTTTGAGCAGTGGTGTTTGGTACATTTACTATATTTGAGGTTCATTATCCATGCGGCGGGAATTCTCAGATTCCCTCCCACCTGAGCAGTTTGATATAGTCACAGCCCACCTGTTCAAACTAACCTATGACCTTTTGTTATGATGCGAGGAGACATTCCTGTGTCCAATGAACAATGAGATTGTAGGTCCCTTTGTAGTATACTGTACGCAGTGTATATAAGGACAGCCAGCCTGGCCAGCTCAGTCTTCTCTCCACAAACGGTTTTCATCTTGACTAACTCGGAGCTGGTACCAGGACTGCGCAGCGATCATTCCCCAGTGTGTGTAAGTTATTCTCTGTGACCATTCTAAATCTCTGTTTGTATTTGCCATACTCTCTCTCTCTGTTATTGTATAAGATTGTGACGATATTGTATATTTATGTGTAGTTATTCTGCTTAGATATTGATGTTAGCCTGTAGTGTATGAACTGTTAACTGTTTATTTCTTTTTTTTACATAGCTAGATATTGTTAGTAAAGGTGTTGGAACCTTAGCAAGGTATTGTGTGTTTATTACATTGCTAAGAGTATTCAGAGTGTCTCAATCGCTCAAGAGGCTTTCATACAATAGAGGTTAATTAGCATTGCATTGTGCTCACATTACAAAACCAAGGTTTACAGTACAAACTCAATCTTTCACTGTGTTGCATACAAGGTTTACTGAGTGTCATCCCGTGAGCGTCTGCGCTGCTCGTGTTCTCCTCATGGTCACGAGCGTACGCTACGCTAGTAGCGTAGCATTACGGTAGTCGGCCGCCTATAGCGTGCTCGACACCACGCGTTAAGTTGTGAGCGAGCGTGTCGCATGTGCATCTCGACCACGGCTAAGCGTCTGCTACGCTAAGTGCATACCCTTACGGTACCCCATACGCCAATTGCGTACTGAGTCTCTTACCCATTTTATAGTGAATGTAATAAGATAAATAGTTCGCTTTATCAATTGGCGGCTCGTCCGTCCTCCACATATCCGCACCAGCGAACACAGATTTATCTGTCAGCAAGGGCGGGAAGGCAGTATCCCTTCGTATCGGGATACAGTAGTGCTGGCTAGATAAGCGTCTATTCCACCAGCACTCCTACAACGTCTGTTTCACTACGTTGTAGGAGTGCTGGTGGAATCCGGAACCGGAAGGTAAGAACAGTACGCTATTGTCTTTTAAAAAACTGTTTATTTCTGTTTTGCGTACGGACACACGCACGCATGCACACACCTGTATCTCTTTTCATTTGTGTATTTTCACACCTCACTTTCCTGTTTGCCATTTCACAATTGATAACGTGCTGAGAAAGATTTGTTGCTATTGGTAGTTAAAAGTAATATTAATACGTTAAGGAGTAATTTGTAAAACACGCGCACGGCTTGCCTAAGATACAAGGAAGTTCGGTGTGGTGTTCAGTAAATGATTACAGTTAAAGATCATCTACATTGATATAAACGTGTTAATTGTATTTCTGTGGATATACCTGGCTTGCGTACATGTGTCTCTAACAAAGGGCGGGACTAGCATACGCGACGCAAGGGCCGACGCACGGAGCGTATATTACGCAACGGAGCGTCTGGGTACGCCCACATAATACAAATAACACGATAGTATTGTTTTAGTTAGGCGATAAGGAGGCAACGCGATAATAGCGCAAATCAATCTCAGTGTCCAAAATTTTAAGCCAATAGATCCTTCTCTAGTTGCAACTCCTCGGGATTAGCCTGCGATACTGAATGAAAGGGATTTCTGCGCAGAAACGAAAGTAAAGAGTATATGAGGTGAAAGAGTGTGTATACATATATATAAGTTTCTAAAATTTTGGGGTTGAACCACAGGAAATCATCGAGTTCTCGTGAGGTACATACGTGTAAGTGACGGCACGGTGGCTTGGGAGGCATCCCTTGTTAAACATATTAATAAGAGCATTAGAGTATAGCAGACCAGGAGGTCTACTGTAGCACAGACCAGGAGGTCCAGACAGACCAGGAGGTCTAGGTACAGCAGACTAAGAAGTCCGCTATAGATAAAGAGTAAAGGAGCACAACACCAGGAAGGGTTGGTGCGGTACCCATATAGGCCATTAAGCTCTGGCTGAAGGAATTCGCAGCCACAATTTTCGATTCCACTGGTCGCTCCGCACATAAGATGAGTTGCTTATGTGCAGAACGATTGTACCGCACGTAATTGTGTGCATTAGTTAGTAACTTGACCCAGTACCATTTGCGTACGCTAGAGGGGTCATAAACGCTATTTGTACATTCTAACGTGATTTGTGTAATTTTTTTTTATTTTAAGGGAGGTTCGCTGGTCACTCGGGAATTCTCTAACAACCAATAATTACTGGGAAGGGTTAAGTGCTCTTCGGATCACACCCACATGTTCCAGTAAATAGAGGTTCAGGTCGCAGGGGCCCTAGGTTGAGTACGCCAGCGCTAGGGCAGTGTGTGGGCGTATTGGTCGACGTGGGTGAGTGAGTGGAGGTACTCGGTAAACTTCCGCCGCCGGCCTACCCCGGACATTTTGGTTTTTGTAAGGGTTCGCTGAAGACCCTGATTTGAAGGTCAGAGGTAGTGAAAGCAACACCTGCAAAGATGGGGGCCAATTGTTCAGGTAGGGGGCGATCAACCTCGGTTCGGGTTGACTTAGTAAACCGACCAATCGGGTCGGCAAGGTATGTCATGTGTGAGAAATACGGTTCACACACAGAGGTTTTGTGCGATGAATGGGAAAGAATGACTGTGCATGATGGGGAAAAGTTCCCAAGGGTAGGCAGTTTTAGTCCCGAGGTGTTACAAAATCTAAGGAGAAGGATATGTCTCATTAAATCTGCAAAGAGACGGATCAAACATTATGATTATTTACAGTTATGGCAACAGGAAGGTGAAATACAAAGAGGATTGGCTCAAGCGGCTGGATCTAACCCTATCAGAAAACTGATAGCCACCGCGCCACCACCACCACCATACATAACGGGAGAGAAGGTGGTTACAGAGAATGGCACACTGGTGAATGATAAACATGCACTTAGTAACTGTATAAATGTTAAGAATAATGTAACCAAGATTGTTGATGCTAATATTAACCCGTGCAAGCTGTACCCTGTTTTAAACTTTCCCCAGGATTGTGACCAAGAGGATGAGCCAACAACAATATCGGCACTCTCTCTAGCAGCCACCATAGCAGAAACAACAGTGGGCACGTCCCAACCAGTAAGAGCAGTATCAAAGGCCCCTAGTGGAGGGACAGGTGAGGTCGTATCAACTGGTAAGTACAGCACCATACACTATGCTGAAACCATTTCACCACATGTTGTAGAATCTACTCAGAATGATGTTATTGAGCTTAATCCCGTTAGGGTAATTGCAGTGCCAAATGGGAAAACTGACATTTCAGGACTCACTCCTGTCAGACACATCACCATGCACTGCCCCTTTTCCCGAATGGAATTAAGATCAATGGTGTCTGAATTCCCTGATCCTAGGAAAGATCTAGTTGCAAGCCAGGAATACATTAGAGAGCTAGGAAATACTGTGGAGCCCAATAACAAAGACTGGCAGATATTGCTGAGGGCATGTTTACCCTCCAATGTCGACTCAGCGAGATTTATAGCTGACTGTAAATTAGATGAAGAGGTACCCCTTACGGACGTGTACAACCAAGATAATGTAAAGAGAATAAATTTACAGTTAAAAAAGAGTATTTTCCAGCTGTTGCCAAATGGAACAAAATTTTCTCCATCAAACAAAAAGAGGGAGAAACAGCTGCTGATTATTTTCATCGGGCGCTACAGGATATGGCTAAGTATACAGGCATAGAAGACAAGAAGACATTAAGACAAATGTGAATCATAGAGAAGTAGCAGTATCTGTGTTAATGGATGGTTTAAAGGAAGTATTGAGGACGAGGGTACAGACCACCCAACCATGTTGGCGAGGTCTGTCGGTGGCTACTTTGAGAGAGGCCGCTATTGATCATGATCAGAATATCACCAGACACAGGGAGTCACAAAGTGATAAGTTAATGGCCGTAAGTATACAGGCCCTGACCACAAGGCCACCTCAGTATAAATCTCCGACCCCTGTGGGTAAGTCAAATGTGGTAACTTGTTATTACTGTCATAAAGAGGGACATTTTGCACAAGACTGTAGATCGAAAAATGCACAAAAATCATATCAACCCCCTAGACAACGACATGACACACGAAATTGGGATCACGGACCGCAGAGACGGAGTTATGAGCCACACGCAGGGGAAACAAAAAGGTATCCCCCAAAAAGAGACTGGCAAGTCACTGATAGTTCCCATTTACCCCCTTCACAGGTAATAGCTGCCAGCGCAATGCAGGGAGGTCACCACGCACCATAGGGGCGGGGCCACACCTGTAATCTGCAGCCAGTAAAATTAATTGCGAGCCTTGGAAGTGAACCCGAGGTCACAATTGATGTAGCTGGTAAATCTCTAAATTTCCTTGTAGATATGGGGGCGGCCAAGTCAGTGATAAATTCGACCGTGGGCATGAGAACCACTGGTAAAACAATTCCAGCCATGGGAGTAACAGGAGTAGTACAGCACTACCCTTTAAGCAAACCTGCAGAGATTACGATAGGGCCTTTGCATACCAAGCATTCTTTTCTGCTGGCTGCATCGGCTCCGACTAATCTCCTAGGGAGAGATTTACTGTGCAAAATGGGATGCGTCATATACTGTACTCCTGAAGGTGTGTTCTTGGACATACCCGAAAACCACGCTCAGGAAGCGCAGGATATGCTAGACTCCCCAACAAGATTAATGTCACACACTGTTGTTGTAAATAGGTGTCCGTCCAAGGTAGAGGAAATTATTTCCCAGATACCGGAATCACTTTGGACCAAGGATGGACAAGACACTGGATTGATGGCAAACGTAGCCCCAGTAGTTGTGCAAGTAAAAGATGGTAGGATAGCTCCAAAAATCCCACAATACCCTCCGAAGCCAGAGGTGGAGTTAGGAGTTTACCCTGTAATAGAGCGCTTGCTACAACAGGGCATTCTGGTAAGAACGTCCAGCACTGCCAATAGTCCCATCTTCCCTGTTGAAAAGTGGGGGGAGGGGTTACAGATTAGTGCAGGATCTAAGAGGGATCAACAAAATAGTTGAGAGTCAATTCCCCGTAGTGCCAAATCCAGCTGTCATCCTTATGCAAATCCCTCCCACTGCCAAATTTTTCACTGTGATTGACCTCTGCTCCGCTTTCTTCTCGGTACCTCTGCACCCTGACAGTCAATACTTATTCGCATTCACATACAGAGGAGTTCAGTACACTTGGACTCGATTACCACAAGGTTTCATAGACAGTCCAAGTATTTTCTCACAGGCCCTGCATGATTGTTTACAGTCTTTCCAACCAGAGAGTGGATCAATATTGATACAGTATGTGGATGATTTACTGCTGTGTTCAGATTCACTGGAAGCGTCCCTGAGAGATACGAAACAACTCCTGTTTCATCTTTCAGACACAGGACACAAGGTTTCCAAGGACAAGTTACAATTATGCCAAACCCGTGTGAAGTATTTGGGACACTGTCTAACACAAGGACTGAGACACCTTACCGCTGATAGAATTCAAGCAATTCGTGACATGACCCTGCCACAAACCCAGCAACAGATTAGAACATTTTTAGGAATGTGTGGGTATTGCCGTAACTGGATCCCAGGTTTTTCCATACTAGCCCTACCTTTGCAGGAGATGGTCTCCTCAAACAAACCTGATCGGATTTTGCACACAGACGAGTCTGAGATGGCATTTGAGAGACTTAAACAGTGCCTAACGCAGGCACCGGCATTAGGTATGCCTGACTATGGGAAACCCTTTGAGCTGTACGGAACAGAGTGCTGGGTGCGCAGCAGGTGTCTTAACCCAGAAGCATGGTGATGCCAGCAGGCCGGTAGCCTACTATAGCGCTCAGCTAGATACGGTAGCGCGATCCCTCCCCACATGCTTGCGAAGCGTTGCAGCAATAGCATTGCTAGTCACAAAAAGCGAAGATGTAGTGCTAGGACACAACCTCACAATTCATACACCACATGCAGTGTCAGCCTTACTGAATTCGGCCCAAACCAGACACGTCTCATCAGCGCGGTTTACAAGATGGGAATTGGCATTGATGGCCCCCGTAAACATCACCATAAGGAGATGCAGCGCATTAAATCCTGCAACGTATCTCCCAGGTGTGCCTGGACAGGCACAAAGGGTGGAGGATGAGAGTGATGGTGAAGGAGGATTTAATACAGGGGATGACATGCATGATTGTATGGAATATTTGACCCAAAATTTCACGGCAAGGCCTGACATCAGTGACAACCCACTGGAAGATGTAGATTTTACTTTCTACACTGACGGTAGTTGTCACAGACAGACGGACTCGGGAGACTTGTGTACTGGATACGCAGTCGTAGATGACCAAGGTACCATAGAAGCGGAACCGCTAGGCCCACCACACTCAGCACAAGTTGCTGAACTGGTTGCCCTAACCAGAGCATGTGAATTGGCTAAGGGCAAATCAGCCAATATTTACACAGATTCTAGGTATGCCTTCGGAGTAGTCCATGATTTCGGGGCCCTATGGCGCCTCAGAAATTTCATGACGGCAGCTGGCACACCCGTAGCGCATGCAGCCCACATCAAAAGACTTCTAACAGCGATACAGGAACCCGACAGAGTGGCTGTTATCAAGTGTAAAGCTCACACATATAGCCAAGACCCGGTATCACTTGGTAACAGCCGAGCAGACGAAGCTGCTAAATCAGCAGCTTGTAACCCCATACAAACAGACAGTACACAACTGATGGTATTTAATACTGTAAACACACAGAAATTGTGTGAAATGCAAAATTTGTGTTCACCACAAGAAAAGGCAGTTTGGAGGTCAAAAGGATATGGCCAGGAGTCCTCAGGACTCTGGACAGACGGACAGGGTAAGCCAGTGGCACCCAGAGCATACCTTCCAAGTCTAGCGGAAGCGGCACATGGGCTGACTCATCTAGGCAAAGAAGGAATGTGTAAGTTGGTAAGAGCTTATTGGTGCGCCCCAGGATTTTCTTCTCATGCGGGTAAAAGAGCGATGACATGTCTCACCTGCTTGAGGAAGAATATCGGAAAGGCAATACCGACAGAGCCATCCCATATCCCTCCGACAGATGGTCCTTTCCAGGTAATACAAATTGATTTCATACAATTGCCACCTTGTAGAAATTTAAAACATGTATTGGTCTGTATTGATGTGTTCTCAAATTGGGTTGAAGCATTTCCAGCGGCCACAAATACCGCTGTATTTACTGCAAAGAAAATTGTGCAGGTATTTGTGTGTAGGTATGGTATCCCTAGAATCATTGAAAGTGATAGGGGTACCCATTTTACAGGTGAAGTCTTTCAAACAATGTGTAAGTTGATGGGAATTAATAGTAAGATGCACACTCTGTACCGCCCCCAGGCGAGTGCGAAGGTGGAAAGAGTAAACAGCACTATTAAAAATAAATTGAGCAAGGTAATGACTGAAACAGGACTGTTATGGCCCAAAGCTTTGCCAATTGTATTATACAGCATCAGAACCACTCCCAGGTCCCCTCTTAATCTGTCTCCTTTTGAAATTCTGTTTGGTCGACAACCTCATGTTATGATTAACCCCCAGGATGATTTGAAATGTAACAATGAAGTAACTGTAAAGTACTTGGTTAAGATGAGTAAGCAATTGAGGAATCAGAATGATAATCTAAAGTTGGTGATTCCTGATCTGCCAGACAGTAATTGTCATGACATTGAACCTGGGGATTATGTAATGATACGAAATTTTCTACGTTCAGGTTGCCTTATTGACAGATGGGAAGGACCATATCAAGTCTTATTGACCAGCACAACAGCATTGAAGGTTGCCGAGAGAGAGACTTGGGTCCATTCGACTCATTGTAAAAAGGTCACTGACCCAGAGAGGTCCCGTGATAAAGAACAGACGGTAGAGGTTGTATCACTAGAGTGTCTGTTCAGGGAGGATTGAGACGACACCTGAGCGCTGAGAATAATAAGACCGGAAGCTTGTCGAGCCAGATTTCTTTTTCCCATTTGTTATTTTCTCCAGTTCCCACCTCCCTCCTATTTCCTTTCCCCCTTCTTATTTTTCTCCTTTTACTCCTCTAAGATGGACTTGCCCCCAAGAGACTGTGATCCGGATTTTCCTGTTGACCATGATGTTGACCAGAGCAGTCTGTTTCGGTGAGAGTACCATGGAGGTCGAGAAAGGATCGGGAATGGGTTCTGATGACCAGGATGCAGGCGTAAATTTCCAAGAGCAACATAATCTCCGAGTAAAGGCGAGTATCAGAAAACGATCTAGTAGCATTGACAATAGAAGGAATTGTGAAGGATTGTTAGCTGAAGAGAACTGCATCTGTAGGCATTGTGACAATATAGTTGAGGATGGGTGCATAAAGAAATGTCAGTCCAGTTTTAATGTCCACATGGACCGGCATCCATTGAGTGACTTTCACTCCTTAGTGGGTAAAGTGTTAAATCAGACAGACTGTTGGGTATGCTCTCAAGTACCTCAAGGTCATAGCAAATCAGGACTAGTACCATTCCCTTTAACTGTAGGAGAGGTACTTGAGCTAAATGGTGGGAGGCCGGTGGACAAGAGGTTTAATATCTCTAGTCCACCTAGTTTGAAGCTCCACCAATATCATGTGGATAGGTCCTTAGTGTGCTTTAACATTTCCAATCCCCGAAAGCCGGGAAATTGGGAAGTGTCATGGAGTAATCAAACCATGACCTTTTCATACAGACCCGACAGAATGCCCATAGACACAGAACTTATGCGCCAGATAGCCGACCATAGAAAATATTTCCGGTATAGGTACACTCTAGGAAGTAGGACCATGCGAGTTGGAGAAGTATCACCAGGATACTGTGCACATATCATACAACCTGATATGTGTACTAAACAGATGGGAGAATTAGGGTTAGGAGATTTCACATGGAAAATTTGTAACATGATAATGTCATACTCCGTCCCATATGTTCTCCCCGATGATGCATATTTCATATGCGGGAGGAAGGCGTATAAGTGGCTTGCCCCAAACTCAGAGGGACTGTGTTATATTGGAAAAGTACTGCCTGAAGTAATGACTGTAACCCATAACAAAAGGAAAGATATTCACCGCAGTGCCCAAGCTCCTTATACTCACACTCATTACGAGCACGTCGTTAAACGGCACCTGATAGAGAGGACAGAGCATTCAGCCTCTGATCTGATCCATGAATCCACCGGGATTCAATTCCTACTCGCGTTAGATATCACTCGTACCGCCAGAGGAGTGATAAATTATAAATATATATCTGCGCTTGCAAATTTATTAGACAATATCACCGAAATGTATGACGACACATTCAGGTACACTGGGAAAGAGTTACAAGCCTACAAAACAGAACTGGTTCAGCATAGGATGATTCTCAATTACCTCACAGCTGTGACAGGCGGGTATTATGTTACCCTAGCAACTCAATATGGAATAAAGTGCTGCACGTACATTACAAACAGCACGGAGGACCCAGCCGAGGTCATAGACCAAAAGATGGATGACATTTTACAATTAAAATGGGAGTTTCGAAGGAAACACAATCTCACACTCGCTGCTGTGGGTAATGAGCTGACCAGTTGGGTGTCATGGTTGAACCCACGAAATTGGTTCTCGGGCTTAGGAGAATGGGCCCAAGGTATTATTATGGATGTAGGGAAATTTCTTTTGTGTATTCTGGGAGTCGTCATATTGGTTGGCCTGATATTTAGATGCGTTCGGGTTTTAGCGAAGCGTAAAAGTAATACCAGGGTGATGAGTTTAGGGAGCAAAGACACTGTAATAACAACAACTAATTTGATTTATGACCCAACGATAGAGACAATGTTGTGATGAAAATGTGATTCCACGGTCCGTTTCTTTCACCCATTTCTCCTTTGTTTTCCTCCAAGGTACAAAGACATCCGCTTGGAAGAAGAATTTGACAACCTCTTTTATACAGACCATTGATGAACTATGTAAAACAAAAAGATGGTTACAGACTAGCGCTATTATAAAGTATTAAAACAGGAACTTGAAGTAAGAATCTCCTCATCCAGAACACCATTCAACTGTTTCCCCGCTTATCAGAAAGACACTCACTTTATAGTTCTGTCTCGAGTTCCTATAAAGGTATCTTTCACTCGGTGGGTGTCAGGTGTCTGGTCACTTAAAACAAGCTGGACTTTTGGAATATCACTTACATTGTTATCCTGTCTCGCGTGCACATAAAGGTATCTTTTGTATCTCTCACGATGCAGACGGCAGGAAACAAAACAGACTGGTTTTTCTGGTGAATGTCCACGATTTTATTCATCCGATAAAAACAACAGTCAATTAAAAGTATTGGCAGTAACTTTGATATTCCAAAAGTCCAGCTTGTTTTAAGTGACCAGACACCTGACACCCACCGAGTGAAAGATACCTTTATAGGAACTCGAGACAGAACTATAAAGTGAGTGTCTTTCTGATAAGCGGGGAAACAGTTGAATGGTGTTCTGGATGAGGAGATTCTTACTTCAAGTTCCTGTTTTAAAGTTTTAATACTTTATAATAGCGCTAGTCTGTAACCATCTTTTTGTTTTACATGTATTCGTTTTGTTGGGTTTTATGAGGGAAAATCCCATGAGTTACAGACCAGCAGCATAAAGCTTGGTAGCGCAGGGCTGCAAACATACTTTGTTTTCTCCATTGATGAACTATGCTACAAGCCCCCAATTTCCCTAGTGACTTTAACTTTTACGATAGCCCAATACTATAGAGACTGTAACTTTATGTACAATGGAATAACTTTTGCTCGTTATTTATAGCAAAAGCACCAAGAGACATCAGACAACATGTACATCAAGACAAGACTTCAGACAAGACCTCAATCATCAAATGCATATTAAACTCACATAGTTTACGACTGCATGTATAATAATTGCTTCTTATCTTCACCTCTACAACCTCCAGGTAATGACACACATAGTCGATAGGGAATATAGATACAGATATCAGCACTCACATATCCCCCCATTCATGTATCATCAACTAAATGTGCTCCCCCATTTGTTGCAACCAAAAGCCGCAAAGAGCTCGGTAAAGTTTGACAGCCCATCCACAGACCCGTAATACGGGATAAGAAGGAATTCAAATGTATACTTCGCAATACCTCGAAGCTTGATTTAGAACACGTACGGCACGATGATACATGACCCCTCAAACATGGATTCATACACACATGCTTCTACTATCTCACTAGGTCATACTTTTTCCCACCTGCTCCTCTCCTCCCTTTACCCAATCATAAAAATGGTATTTACATGATGACATATATTTTTCTTTTTGAACTGTTTTAGGAAGTGGCAGTTATTGATGACTGCCAAAGGGTGGACTGTCAAAGTCGGAAAAATATCATGCTACACGTTGCCATATATTCACCTCATGCGCGTGCCTGCTGCACGTGCACATTCTCTCCCGTGCGTGCGGATACTCGCAGCTGCGTGATGGCGCCTCCTCGGCCATGCGCTCGAGCGCATGGTATGTGCATTTACGGTAGAGTTTGTGTGCGTCTAGCGGGCGACTCAATCGTTAAATAATAAAACCAAATAGTATGTTTTATAGATAATGTTCCCCTTAATAAATGACTAAGTTTGTTTAATGTAACTGGTCGCTGGACAGAGAAATTCCTCTTTGCATGATATGAAGGGTCAGACAGGGTTTGAGCAGTGGTGTTTGGTACCTAACTAAAGAACATTTTATTAGAAACAATCCGGTGCTGGTTAGGTAAAGATTAATCGCTCCTGCGTATAGTTATGTCTATTAGTAGTTTCTGGACATTTACTATATTTGCGGTTCATTATCCATGCGGCGGGAATTCTCAGATTCCCTCCCACCTGAGCAGTTTGATATAGTCACAGCCCACCTGTTCAAACTAACCTATGACCTTTTGTTATGATGCGAGGAGACATTCCTGTGTCCAATGAGCAATGAGATTGTAGGTCCCTTTGTAGTATACTGTACGCAGTGTATATAAGGACAGCCAGCCTGGCCAGCTCAGTCTTCTCTCCACAAACGGTTTTCATCTTGACTAACTCGGAGCTGGTACCAGGACTGCGCAGCGATCATTCCCCAGTGTGTGTAAGTTATTCTCTGTGACCATTCTAAATCTCTGTTTGTTTTTGCCATACTCTCTCTCTCTGTTATTGTATAAGATTGTGACGATATTGTATATTTATGTGTAGTTATTCTGCTTAGATATTGATGTTAGCCTGTAGTGTATGAACTGTTAACTGTTTATTTCTTTTTTTTTACATAGCTAGATATTGTTAGTAAAGGTGTTGGAACCTTAGCAAGGTATTGTGTGTTTATTACATTGCTAAGAGTATTCAGAGTGTCTCAATCGCTCAAGAGGCTTTCATACAATAGAGGTTAATTAGCATTGCATTGTGCTCACATTACAAAACCAAGGTTTACAGTGCAAACTCAATCTTTCACTGAGTTGCATACAAGGTTTACTGAGTGTCATCCCGTGAGTGTCTGCGCCGCTCGTGTTCTCCTCGTGGTCACGAGCATACACTACGCTAGTAGCGTAGCATTACGGTAGTCGGCCGCCTATAGCGTGCTCGACACCACGCGTTAAGTTGTGAGCGAGCGTGTCGCATGTGCGTCTCGACCACGGCTAAGCGTCTGCTACTCTAAGTGCGTACCCTTACGGTACCCCATACGCCAATTGCGTACTGAGTCTCTTACCCATTTTATAGTGAATGTAATAAGATAAATAGTTAGCTTTATCAGGGTATCCATGTTTTTTGTGTTTGGTTTTTGAATTGGCCAATGCCTTCCCAGCCATTGACCTAACCACATGTCAATGTTAGCGGTCTGTGATGTAGTCAGTCCACATGATGAATAGCTTAACTAGGGACTGATTTATTAACCAGGTGGAAAGTAGGATGTGATACAACACAGGATTAATGCAGCCCAATGCAAGAAAATACAGTATGAACAGATCTAGTAAGAAATGGGTTAATGACGGTGAAATGCGATGTCCGTGTCTGCATCACATACCTGCAGATACATGCAGTGGTGGCAGTGGAATATATATTATGCAGCTAGCGGTGGTGATACACCGGTGTATCGTGTAACTTACAGTATTTGTGGCTCCATTATGTCTCTGGCACAATCTCTTACAGGTGACACTCTGGCAGGGCTGCGTTACTATTATTATTATCCTTATTTACATGGCACCACAAGGATTCCGCAGCGCCCAATTACAGAGTACATAATCAAATAAGCAAACAAGAAAACAATGCCTTACAGTTTAAGACAATATAGGACAAGTACAGGATGAATAAACATTTTTACATCAGCAGACGAGACAGAAGTAAGTATCAGGGTGGCAGAAAACAAAGGGATTTGGTGCTGTCAAAGGGAGTATGCAGTAGAAGATGGTTTAAGAGAAGGAAAAGCACATGAGGAAATAGGGCCCTGCTTGTGAGAGCTTACGTTGTAAGGGGGAGGGGCAGGCAGACAGGGGTGACATAGATGGGGTAGACAGTGAGTGTGGAACAAAGGGTTAGGATGAGAGTTGGCAGGGTAGTGGGACTTATGAGCCTGTTTGAAGTTTTATAGAGAGGTGGAAAGTCTGAGGGAGAGTAGTAAAAAATACCAAAGAAAGGAGCAGCACGTGAATAATCTTGGAGGTAGGAGTGGAAGTAAGTAATCAGTAGGCAGGAGAGGCGGCATACAAGAGGGCAGGTGGGAGTGTAAAGGGAGATAAGGTCAAGATGTAAATGGGTGAGAGCTTTGTTAGCGAGTGTGAGAATCTTGGCTTGGATTCTGAAAGGAAAGGGGAGACAGTGAAGGGTTTGTAAAAGAGGGGAGGTGGACGTAGTACATTTGATGAGGAAGTTGAGCCGGGCTGCAACATTGAGGATAGCTTGGAGTGGAGAGAGGTATTTGGCAGGGATCCCAGATAGGAGGAGATTACAGTAGTCATGTATGGAGATGATCAGTGAGTGGATAAGGGTCTTAGTAGCATCTTGGGTGAGAAAAGGTCTGATCCTGGAAATATTTTTGAGATTAAAACAGCAGTTTTGTGAGAGGTGCAGAATGTGTGGTTTGAAAGACAGGGAGGAGACAAGGATTACTCCAAGACAGCACACTTGGGACCTAAAGGAGATAGTAGTGCCATTAATAGATAAATAAATTGTGAGAGGTGAGGTTGTGCAGGAGGGTGGGAAGACAGTTGGAGATACGAGTAAGGAAAGCAGGGGAGAGGCCAGAAGTGGAAAGGTAGGTTTGCGTAACCTCAGTATAGAGATGATTTTGTAAGTCAAAAGAGCTAATGAGATCACCTAAGAGGACATATAGATATAGAAAAGGAGAGGACCAGGAACAGAAATTTGGGGGATACCAACTATCAATGGAATTTGGGGATGTGGAGTCATGAGTGGAGACAGAGAAGGAATGGTCAGAAAAGTAGGAGGACAGCCAGGAGAGGGTAGTACCATGCAGACCAAGGCAGTGAAGGATTTGCAGATGGAGAGGGTGGTCCACAGTGTCAAAATCAGCAGAGAGATCAAGAAGAAAAATAGAAAAGAAGAATAGGGGAGATGAGTGCATTCTTGAAGGCAGAGGGACAGTGCTTGATGAGAGGGAGAGATTGAGCAGATGGGCAAGATGGGAACAGCCAGAAGGATAGAAGTAGCCAAGAAGTTGGGAGGGGGAATGGATGATTACTATGACTTCTTTACTAGATACAAGGGAGAAAGATGTCAGAGTTCGTGAGAGGGATGGGGAGGGGTGGTAAAGGAAAGAGATTGGCTGGTTGCTGATGGACTGGTGGGATTAATGTCCTAATATATGGAGTCAGTTTTGATTCTGAAGTAAGTGGCAAAGTCAATAGCATACAGTGAGGAGGGGAGATGAGGTGAGGGTGGGCAGAGGAGTATTATCCATAAGGCATACTAGGCTGAAGCCTGTGGGCCCTGCAGAGACTAGGGGTCTATCAATTATATTTGCTGAGGCACTGTTACCCTAGGGCTCCAATAGTAAAAGACACTTTGCACTCTGCGACATAGCAAGGCACACTTGTGGTCAGCTGAAGTTTGTTTTGAGACAGTGTGGGGGGGGGGGAGGCACAGATCAATAGCTTACTAGCACTATTTCAAAATAGAAAAGAAAAGGAATAACAGTTGCACTGTGAAAGAAGAGGTCAACAGACTTTTCTATTTCAACTGGGTATCTGTCCGCGTGAGTACTGAAAGTGTCAATTATGGCATAAGCTCTGGTTCCCAAACATCAGCTGTAGCAGAGTGAAAGTTTGAAGTGCCAAATGGGGCTCAAAATACCTGAAAGCCTAGGGGCCTGGCCATTGGTTATTATGGCCCTGCACTCAGGGGCATGTCCTTACAGTTTGGAGGATGGAGAGGAAGATGCACAGTAAAGGCACACATGATCCGCAGTGCATGGGTTTGGAGGTTGCGCAAGTGTGTTCTACGTACCTCCATTTTTGTGGGGATCTGGCAAATATGAGGAGACAGTGCAGAATGCTCTCCTAACAATAGGACCAAGAAGAGCGCTAGTAGAGGAGGAAGATGAGAAGAAAGCAGATACTTCATCTATATTGATGTGATGAAATGAAGAGAAGGTGCCAAGGGGTGCAATAAAGGGATTGCGTGCACCGCAAAGAAGGGGCATGGCCTCAAAAAGAAAGGGGCGTGTTCACCCAATAGTATCCCCATTTCAAATTACACTGCACGGTAGCATAATCTTATTCATGTTCTGACACACATTAGTGCCCCTTATACACAAAGCCCATAGAAGTAGCACCTCAAATACACATAATGCCCACAGCAGTAGTTCTCTTTATACAATGCCCTCAGTAATAGTGCCCCTTATGCAATGCCCACTGAAGTGCTAGTGCCCAAAGTTGTAGTGCCCATAGTATTTGTGCCCCTTATACAGTGTCCCTTATGTCCCCAGGAGTGATGCCCCTTATTAAGTTCCCCCTATGCAATGTCCTCAATAGTAATGCCCCATGTAGTATTGCCCCAGTAGATATGCCCCCTGTAGTAGCGCCACTTACACACACACACACACCAAAAAAAAAAAAAACACACACACAATGCTCACCAGCCCCGCTTCTGTTTCCGGACTGCTGCCCTCCCTCTGGCCACCCACTCCTCGGAACTATGGGAGAGACATCATGACGTCTCTCCCATAGCGTTGCACAGCTGCACACTGCCTGAGCCAGAGCTCAGGAGTGAGCTCCTGCCTCTGGCTGCCACTGGAGAACGAGCCTGGCTCCCGCTGGTAACAAAATCAGTGCCCGACACCTCCCTGCGGCCCAGGGGTCACATTCTGGGTTAGGTGAGCCAGAACTGGTTCTGTCTTCTAATGGAATTGACGGAATGCAGATCCGCCCCGTTCCGGCTCACTTTAACCTCTGGTCTTAGCAGAGATAATAGATTGGCAGTTAAGTTCTTTAGTATTGTCCAAAGCATTTATATATAGTGATAGATTAGATAGCATCATATCGGGCAAATGTACTAAACAATGGAGAGTGATACAGTGGAAAGAGAAAAACCACTAATCAATCAGCTCCTAGCTGTCATTTTTCAAACACACCCTGTAACATGGCAGTTGGGAGCTGATTGGTTGGTACTTTATCTCTCTCCACTTTACCAATGTACAAGATTTACGCTAATGATATTCTACTTTGCATATTTGTTTAGAGAATGATGAGTGACACCAAGGATGAAGTGAAGTGTGATCAAGGGCTGCTATAGGGTTTGGTTAAGATGTGGTACTTCCAAATCAGGACAGGAGAATGTGGAAATTGGGAAGAGATTTGTTGCAGAGAGCTGGAGAAAATGGATGTTGGGTTTCAGGGCTGAAACCCACATTTGCTAACAGGTAATTTTTTTTATAATATCTATTTCTAAATATTAATAAATGTGATTTTTGGCCCTGGAAGTACAACATTGATTTTGATTGATATTAAATTGATCAAAATTGATCTTTAGTATATTTCCCCCGAAGAGGCATGTTATGATGCCTACTCCTCATCATATGGGCATAAAACTTTAAAAAGCTGCACAAACATTAAGCAACATTGTTTGACAAATATGCCTCATACTCAGTGGCGTAAGTTCGTCGCAGGCGCCCAGAGGCAAGAAAAATGTTGGTGCCCCCCCTAGAAAGATAGATAGACAGACACACACACACACACACACACACACACACAGAGTAACATGCAGCCTATGTCTGAATCAGCCCCCCCCTCTCCTTCTCACACACACAGTAACTCCCAGCCTGTACTTTGGGGCCTGGGTGTCTGTCGTAGGAACCGTCAGGGTGTCTTCGATGGGCAGGGTCTGAGGAGGGATAGGCGGCAGCAGAACACACAGAGGAGACTTAGGGGCCAGAAACCACCAGCAGAGACCCCCTGCACAATGGCAGCCACCGGCCAGCAGCAGGTGACTGTAGTACTTGCCGGGGGAAGGGGGCAGATGTGCACAGAAGAGTGAGACAGCTTACACCACTAAGGTATGTCAGTGGCTCTATCCATGGCTACAAATGCCTGCTGGGACTCCAGTCCCCAACATCCCTGAGGAGTGGTGCCCTCTTCAGGGCAGGAGCCCGGCGGCAGCCGACTCCATTGCCTCCCAGAGTTACGCCTCTGCTCATACTGTATGCTGCTTTCAGACATGTGACCTGGAAATTTGCTGGATCTAGCAAGCCAGCATGGCCCTGGGTGGTTTCTTTTCATGCATGCAAAAATTCCGTGTTGATGCGTGTTCACGTGCAAAAACCCAGGATATAGCTGCATGTGTGAAAGGAGTACATATCAGCATACATATGAATTGAACACTGGGGGTCATTCCGAGTTGATCGCTCACTAGCTAGTTTTAGCAGCCATGCAAACGCTATGCCGCCGCCCACTGGGGAGTGTATTTTAGCTTAGCAGAAGTGCTAACGCATGTGCAGCCGAGCTCTGCAAAAAAAGTTTTTGCAGTTTCAGCGTAGCTCTGAACCTACTCACTTCAGCCTATTTGTGTCCGGATTTGACGTCATACACCCGCCCAGCGAACGCCCAGCCACGCCTGCATTTTTTCAGACATGCCTGCATGTTTGCAAACACTCCCTGAAAACGGTCAGTTGACACCCAGAAACGCCCCCTTCCTGTCAATCTTCTTGCGGCCATCAGAGCGACTGAATACTTCATTACAACCTGTGCAAAACCACAACTGCCTTTGTACCCGTACGACACGCGTGCGCATTGCAGCCCATATGCATGTGCAGAAATGCCGCTTTTTAGCCCGATCGCTGCGCTGCGAACAACGGCAGCTAGCGATCAACTCGGAATGACCCCCACTATTACATACTGTATTTACATAATCATGAACCAACCATTTTAAATGGCTACAGTTGAAAAACTAAACTAGTCAGGTGACAATTAGGGGGATCAACTCAATTAAGTGCGAGTGTCCAGTGAACTTGCACTGCGAATTTCATTTGCAATTCAATTCCTTGCTTTTTCAGAGGATATGTGGGCACCCCCCTGAGCAAGTGGAGAGTTAGGGCAAGTCTTTATTGTAAGATACAACTGTCGGCACACAGTGCAGAACATCTGGCGCACCCTCCCAATAAGCAATCATGCACTTGGAGGGGTTTAAATAGCATAATTTGGCCAATAAATACATGTCTGTTTTCAGGTCATTTTCTTTAAAAATGTCACTAAATGGTTAATGATGTGGAGGCGTACTGAATGATTAACTATCAAAAAGGTATTAAAACACACACACAGAATATCACTGTACATACATTTTTCTGTACTCCAAAATGCTGGAAAGACTTGAATTAGATGAAAAACAGTCGCTGGCTATCATAGTTCCACCATGTATAGAAGTGCAAAAATGATCAATATGAAACCTTTTTATAACCTACAGTGTTCTCTTGATGCCATTAAAAGCCTTCTATATGCTCCTGCTATCTTATTTGCCAGTTTTTTGGTCTAGGATGGGTTACCCACCTTTTATACACTTTTCCCAGTTCGCTTTTTTTTTATACAAAAGTTGTGCATCCTCGCCGAAAGGGTTTCCAATTGAAACTCACATTCACGTGATGTATACAAGTTTCATGAAACAAACTCGCCTTCGCTAACTCACTCCTAATTGAACTGACCCCTGTGAAATATACCTCGTCATCACAATTACTGCATTACTTTTTACAACCATTAATTTTTGCAGCTTGCTGTCAAATATGGGGCACATATACACTAATTAAATATAATATAAAGTTTACATACAGTATCATACCTCCCAACATGTCCCTCTCCAGGAGGGACACAATGCTCTGCTTCTGGACTTTTCTTTTAATTTAAGATTGCTGGCACCTGTGTTGAACAGGTTAATGGATAAGAAAGGTGTTTCAGCACAGGTGATGGCAATCATACATTAAGAGAAAAGTCCAGGAACAGAGCTTTCTGTCCCTCCTGGAGAGAGTCATGTTGGGAGGTATCATATGCAGTATGAGAGAGCTGGAATTGCAAGTTACCATCTGTGTGCTTATACATAGATGGGTGGTAGTAAAACAGCTGGGGTAATCATGCAGTATTTTGTCACAGAAAAGCAGCAGTGAAAGTGTTAAAATGAAGAGCTATGTGTGTGCATTTCTCAGGACCAGCAGTATGTATATTCTTGGTAAGATAATTATTAAAATACATCAAATACACTTTCTGAATGCACAAACCGCACGACAATGTAAATAAATACATATACAGGAAACACATGAACAAAATTCCATTGTAACAAAGCTGTATACTTACAGTGTAAGGGGAGCACAAACCATATGGTTTGAGAAAAGAGAACTTGTGTGGCTGGAAGCAAAAGGGTGGAGGAGCGTGAGTGGGAAGAAACCCTTTTGCCGCCAAGCCACATATCTGATCTACTTTAAATATTAGTATATTTGCAAAATCAACTGTTCCTTGCAATCATCTGTGACACACATACAGTAGTTATTCTCACTGTGACTGTACTGTAGCCCAGAGCTAGCAACACAGGGGAATAAATGGCACAGTTTATACAGCACTGGCTATACACAGAAGCACTGAGCTTACAGCCTCACGTGTTCCTTAACACACATACTGTACATCACACTGCTTAGCCTCTTCTGTGATTAGTGACAGTCATCTGTACATGCAGTTTGATCATACCTCCCAACATGGCCCTCTCCAGGAGGGACACAATAATCTGCCTCTGGACTCCCCTCTTAATGTATGATTGCCATCACCTGTGGTGAAACACCTTTCTTATCCATTAACCTGTTCAAAACAGGTGCCGGCAATCATAAATTAAGAGGAAAGCCCAGAAGCAGAGCATTGTGTCCCTCCTGGAGAGGGTCATGTTGGGAGGTATGGTTTGATCATATTTTTGTACTAAACATAGCTTATACAGATATTGTAATATGCAGCTTTATTTACTACATAATTCTATGCAGGGCCGTTTCTACCAGCGGGCAAGCCGCCAAAACCCCTTCTCTTCCAGTGTATTCCTCCTGCCCCTTCGTGTTACTCCAGTCGCTGGGCGGAGTTCAGCATTGTGACGCGGTTGCACCGTTGTAAGAGGAGACGCCGAGGAGGAGCGGATGGGAGGGTGCCATTTCACAGCAGAGCGGCGGTGTATTCAGCGGGCAGCGGCAGCAGAAGGAGGATAGGACCAACCGCAGTCCCACTCTCTCAGTGAGACCACCGCTCGCTGCAGAGTGGGTATTTATTCTGTGACTGGGTCTGCTTTGCTCCCTGGCTCCCTGGCTCAGTGCAGTAACTCCAAATAAAATAATACTACACCCTCCCCCCCCCCCCCCCCTTTTATGTTTTGTGACAGTGCCAGCAGAGTGTCTGTGTACAACAGACAGTGTCAGTCAGGGTGCCGTGCCATTATTGAATAAATAGACTGTTTTCTGCTATATTCTGCCAGCCAGGTGAGGGTTATAATTATTAAGTTAGAACATACATAAATTACAACATGTCATGGTATTTTTTTTTAATAAAAGGTGTGTTTGTTGGGTGGGGTGGTTGCATGGGAGCCTGCAAATGCAATATTACTGTTTCCATGTGTTTTTTTTTTTTTTTTAAAGAGGGGGTGTCATGCAGTGCCGTTTCTAGCAGCAGACGTGCATGACACCCAGCGCGTGAAACCCTTGGCAATGAGCAGGTAATTTAAAGTAATTAGAAGCTTTACTGTAGAGCAGGGCTGGCCAAACCGGTCCTCGAGATCTACCAACAGTTCATGTTTTCCAGGCCTCCTGGAGATCTGTAGAATTGTCAGTTAGGAATGAATGCAGCACACCTTAATTAGTAATTACTACACCTGTGCACCAGCTAGGAGGTCTGGAAAATGTGAACTGTTGCTAGATCTCGAGGACTGGTTAGGCCAGCTCTGCTGTAGAGCATAATGTATAATGCTTAATATGGTGGAATTTACTTGTGGTGGCCGAGGTCTGTTGGTGCAGGGTCAAAAGCTGGGGTTTAAGGTAGTCTTCAGTTTTTTTTATATCTACGGGGGGGGGGGGCATTTTTTAATCTCGCACTGGGAGCCAAATTGGCAAGAAACAGCCTTGATTCTATGAATGGTGGCTTAGGTTATTGAAAAAAGCAGCATTAACAATTATAAAAATTGTTGTTATTGGCAGCTAGCATTTTTACTGACATTTGTAAATAACAGAATAGCATAGGTGCATCAGAAGGGACTTAGGAGTTTTACAAAGGTTCTGATCGTGTTTATCACCGGAATTTAAAAGGGCAAAGATTTTACTAGCTGCATAAACACAATCTGAAGCACTGGGTTTTAAAACTGAATGTGAATAAACACCTTAGAGCAGGCATTCCCAACCACAGTCCTCAAGGCACACTAACAGTGCAGGTTTTTGTGATATCCAGGCTTGAGCACAGGTGACTTAATTAGTAGCTCAGTTATTTTGATTTAACCATCTGTGCTGCAGCCTGGACATCACTAAAACCTGCACTGTTGGTGTGCCTTGAGGACCGCGGTTGGGAATGCCTGCCTTAGAGTCTCACAAAATGATTATTATCATCTATTTAAATAGTGCATAATTTATTCTTTAATACATTTTATTGATAGTTTATATAGTATACATGCTTTACAGAGAATCTTTAGCCATTCACATTAGTACCTGTCCCAGTAGCGCAGGGATGGGGAACCTTCGGCCCTCCAGCTGTTGTTGAACTACACCTACCAGCATGCCTTGCTACAGTTTTGCTATTTGGCCATGCAAAAACTGTTGCAGGGCATCCTGGTATGGGTAGTTCAACAACAGCTGGAGGGCCGAAGGTTCCCCATCCCTGCAGTAGCGGTTACACTCTATGGGCCTGGTTCGGTATGGGGCATAAGCAGTATCACCGTACGTTATGTGTGCTGATACCGCTTCTCCCCATGTATGAATTCGGTGGTGTGTGCTACATGACAGGTCATATATTTGCGCTGCTATCTACAAGATAGCACACTGATGTTGCAGAGAAATGTATGACTGGTCAGTAGTACTCACTGTTCCGACACCTGCAACTATCGATTTCAACAGCTGCAGGTGTCAATGCCCATACACCACAGCAGGGACAGCGCTGTGGTGGCTGCCGGATCCGGGTTGCACAGGAGATCTCACAATAGTAGCGCGATCCAGTGTTTAAAGTGGTCCTAGAGAAGTGGTGGAACTCAACCCCCTATACTCATCCAATAAAGGGACTGCGCGTGCCGCAGACATGCACCCCAAAGGATGTGGTCTCAAAAAGGGACGTGGTCACAAAAATAAAGGGGCGTGATCACACAATAATATCCCCAATTTAAATGACGCCACACAGTAGTACAATTCACATTACACCACACAGTGCCCCTGATTTACTGTACATTACACCACATAGTAGTGTCCCTTATTCATGCTTTAACACACAGTAGTGCCCCTTTTACACAATGCCCACATCAGTGCCCTTATACAAAGTGCCAACAGTAGTAGTGCCCCTAATACACATAATGCCCACAGCAGTAATGCCCCTTATGCAGTGCCCACAGTTGTAGTGCCCCTTATGCAGAGCCCATAGTAGTAGCGCCTTATTCATGCTTTAACACACAGTAGTGCCCCTTTTACACAATGCCCACATCAGTGCCCTTATACAAAGTGCCAACAGTAGTAGTGCCCCTAATACACATAATGCCCACAGCAGTAATGCCCCTTATGCAGTGTCCCCAGTAGTGGTGCCCCTTATGCAGTGCACTCATTAGTAGAACCCCCAGTAAAAATACCCCCTGTAGTAGTGACCAAGTGGTTATGCCCCCATTAGAAGTTCCCCCGAGTATTTTTGCACCCAGTAGTAATGCCCCCTGTAGTAGTACCCCCCACTAGTAATGCCTCTGTAGTAGTGCCCCCTGTGGTAATGTCCCCATTAGAGGTGTCCACTGTAATAATGCCGTCAGTAGTAATGCACCTCTGTAGTAATGCTCCCATTATAAGTGCCCCGAGTAGTAATGCCCCCAGTGGTAATGCCCCTGTAATAGTGCCCCCAGTAGTAATGCCCCCCATAGTAATGCCTCCCAGTGGTAATTCCCCTGTAATAGCGCCCTCAGTAATAAAGCCGTTTGTAGTAATGCCCCAAATAGTAGTGCCCCTTTCACACAAAAATCCACAATACTTACTTTAAATCCTGCTCCTACGTCCGACCGCTGCTGTCAATCTGGCCACCTGCTCCTCTGAACTATAGGAAAGACGTCATGATGTCTCTCCCATAGTGCACACTGTGGGAGCCGGAAGCCGGAGCTTAGGAGTGATCTCCATCCTCCGGCTGCTGCTGTGGGGATGGAGCCGGGTGCTCACTGAGAACGAGATCTCAGCGGGCGCCTGGCATCTCCCTGCAGCGCCGGGCTGACATCCTGTGTTAGGTGGGTTGGATGAGGCAAAACGGGTTCCGTCTCCAAATGGAACTGATGAAACGCAATTCCGCCCTGTTACGGCTCACTTTAACCCCTGGCGAGACCTCATGCATATCCAGTGGAGCCAGCAGGGAGGAGAAACCACACATCAGCACTAAGGTGTCGCCAAAGGGGGAGTTTTCACATCCCCACTCAGGCAAACAAGATGTTAATACGGTATCCGGTCTTTAGGTCGACAACACTTAGGATGACACTGTTGGTCATCATTGTCATTAGGTCGACATGGTCACTAGGTCGACGTGGCAAAGGTCGACACATGAAAAGGTCGACATGAGAGCATGATGAGCAAAGCGAGCCATGCGAGGGGACAAAATGCACTTATTAGGGTTCCCGGTCACTTTAAGAATAAAAAACACGACACCAATGTTTTTTAAAAAATAACTCATGTCGACCTTTACCATGTCGACCTGTCCCATGGTTGTGTTGACCTAGTCACTGTCGACCAATAGTGGTCGACCTAATGACTGTCTATCTAGTTACTGTCGACCCAACGATCCAAACCTGTTAATACATCTTGTCGGTACTACTTCCTGCTTCACCTTGGTATAGAGTCGGAACAGGAAGTGCTTTAGCAGCTCGACATGTGCTGCTATAATTCATCTTCCCCACAGTTCCTACGTCTTTGGACACAGAATATCTCCATTAGATCAAATGCAGGAAATTATAATACATTTATGCACTTACATTAAGCAATGGACTACAGTTTGTTGCGGCTCCTTGCCTGTCCCAGCAACAGCAGGATAACTGGTCATCTTGCATAATTACCCACCAGCAATAGATGCACTGCTACTCCATTACTTCTCCAGTAGAATCACGGTAGATCCATAAGTTATGATTCCGTAGTGCAATAGGAAGGACATATCAAATACCACAGGTATTTCTACAGGCATCTCACAGATATACCAATAAACAGATGGTTGGACACCAAGCACTATTTTGGAGAGTAGTTACTAGAAGATATGTGTATAGAACAAGCATACCATGCATATTACCTATGCGTCATTTGTATTGTCTGCGGAAAAAAATGTAACAAATGCAACTTGTTCATGTAGGTGTAACTGCAAATTTCTTACTTCAAGATTTTAGTAGTGTATTACAATAGCAGATTGGAGACAAGAGCGATAGGACATGTCCACCTTTGACCGCTGTAGAGAGATACAGTACACTTATATTTAAGAGATGCCTAAACACTTGTCTATCATAACTTATCCCAACACCCAATAACTGCATCCGTGTTCAGCTCCTGTTCACCACTATACAGATCAGGGGTCAGATGGCCATACCTCCCAACTATCCCAAAGCGGGACACACTTGTCTGCTGGCAGGATGCCAGGACAGAGTCCTGAAATCAGGAATACTCCACCTAAACCAGGACATTTGGGAGGTAAGTAAGAGGGAAGACAATCAAGCAAGAGCAGAGGCGTAACTAGGGTCTTTGGAGCCCAGGGAAAGATGTAGAATGGCGCCCCCCCCCAAAAAAAAAACCATAGTAAAAGAAGCATATGCGCGCGTCCAAGACGCGTGCTGCGGGAAAATGGGCGTGGCCACGCTCCAGAAGGGGTGTGGCCACTGAAAATGGCCCACAGTGCCAGATACAATGCCCCACAGTGCCAGTTACATTGCCCCACAGTGCCAGATACAATGCCCCACAGTGCCAGATACAATGCCCCACAGTGCCAGATACATGCCCCACAGTGCCAGTTACATTGTCCCACAGTGCCAGTTACATTGCCCCACAGTGCCAGATACAATGCCCCACAGTGCCAGATACAATGCCCCACAGTGCCAGATACATTGCCCCACAGTGCCAGATACAATGCCCCACAGTGCCAGATACATGCCCCACTGTGCCAGTTACATTGTCCCACAGTGCCAGATACAATGCCCCACAGTGCCAGATACAATGCCCCACAGTGCCAGATACAATGCCCCACAGTGCCAGTTACATTGCCCCACAGTGCCAGATACATGCCCCACAGTGCCAGTTACATTGTCCCACAGTGCCGGATACATGCCCCACAGTGCCAGTTATATTGCCCCACAGTGCCAGATACAATGCCCCACAGTGCCAGATACATGCCCCACTGTGCCAGTTACATTGTCCCACAGTGCCAGATACAATGCCCCACAGTGCCAGTTACATTGCCCCACAGTGCCAGATACATTGCCCCACAGTGCCAGATACAATGCCCCACAGTGCCAGATACATGCCCCACTGTGCCAGTTACATTGTCCCACAGTGCCAGATACAATGCCCCACAGTGCCAGATACAATGCCCCACAGTGCCAGATACAATGCCCCACAGTGCCAGTTACATTGCCCCACAGTGCCAGATACATGCCCCACAGTGCCAGTTACATTGTCCCACAGTGCCGGACACATGCCCCACAGTGCCAGTTACATTGCCCCACAGTGCCAGATACAATGCCCCACAGTGCCAGATACATTGTCCCACAGTGCCAGATACAATGCCCCACAGTGCCAGTTACATTGCCCCACAGTGCCAGATACATTGCCCCACAGTGCCAGTTACATTGCCCCACAGTGCCAGATACAATGCCCCACAGTGCCGGATACATGCCCCACAGTGCCAGTTACATTGCCCCACAGTGCCAGATACAATGCCCCACAGTGCCAGATACAATGCCCCACAGTGCCACATACATGCCCCACAGTGCCAGTTACATTGTCCCAGTGCCAGATACAATGCCCCACTGTGCCAGTTATATACCTCACTGTGCCAGATACATGCCCCCCACTGTGCCTGATACATGCCCCACTGTGCCAGTTACATGCCCTACTGTGCTCTCTCTCCATCCTCCCCCCCCCCCCCCCCTACCCCTCCCGGTCACTTACCGAGTCACCGGTGCGGCGCCGCCGCTTGTTCTTCGTGAGGGGAGGAGAGCGCCTCTCCTTCCCCTCACCGCTCCAGGACAGGTCTCCGGCGGCTGTGTGGCGCCGGTCCACAAGCTCTGATTGGCTAACGCCGCCGGAGGCCGGACACAGCAGCGCTGCTAGGGCTTTCAGCGGCGGTGAGGGGAGGGAGAGACGGTGCGCTCTCCTCCCCTCGGCTTTCGGCGTGACGGGGGCGAGTGGGGCATGATGCCCTGGCCGCCGCCGGCGCCCCCCTCTCCTGGGCCTGCCAAGGTGCCCAGGGCACGTGCCCCACTCACCCTACCCTAGATACGCCTCTGAGCAAGAGTCCAGTTCCATATTCAATGGCTACGAGTCTACAAATTTAGGAGGTGAGTCAGACCTGATTGTGATGTGCTAAAATTAGCACATCTACAATCAGTTTCTCTGACGTGCGGGCGGACGCCCAGCACAGGACTAGTCCGCCCCACATGTCAGACCCCCCCCCCCCCCACACACACACACACACACAGCTGCAAAAGCATTGCACGGCAGCGGTGCTTTCAAACCTGCCAAGCAGGTCCCCCACCATGTTCTGGGTCGGAGCCGCTGCGTACGACATCACGCAGCCGCAGCGGCCCGCCCCTGCAACGGTCTGAACATGTCTGCAGGCAGAGGTGATCGCAGCAGTGAGCTGCTTTTGCATGCGTGCGCACTAGACATAGGGCATCAGGCTACAGCGATCGGGTCTGAATTAGGCCCACAACCATTATACCTATTTCTTAACCACAGTAACATTATTTTGTTATTTTCAACCCAGCAGAAATACAGACAAACAAAATTGCTGGAGTAGTATGTTGTGAAAGAATGTAGATTGCACTGGTAATTGTAAAGGTTTCCAGGCATAAGTAAAGACTAATATTGTGCATGAAGATCTCATTAGATATGTGTACCTAACAATCCTTAATACTACATTCAAATGACAGCATAAATATGACATTTACTTAAGAGGAAGTGAGTTAGCAGATACCTGTTCGTGCAGCACATTTTGGCAGCTGTTACTTTGCCCTTGAGCATATGAGGCATGACTCTGATGCCAGCCAGAAAGATCCAATATCATTTAAAAATGAATAGCGTAAAAATGTAACCCATGCTCTTCTATTAAGCATTCACACATACTATATTTTACAGCATCTGCAGAAAATCCAAAATTCATCATTAAATGTTCACTGGGGCAACTGAGCAAAGTTCCATGACGCTACTGGTTGACAGCGGTACAAGCTCCCTCTAGGGTGTTCTGCGTATGTGCAGTGAAACTAATAGCTATGACTTGGATGTCCAGTTACATTTTTGCAGAAAATTAATTCAAGGTTAAAAAAATAGAAAAATTATTGTTATATTCTTGCGGAAAATAAATATTTGGACAAACAAAAAGTTTAATTCAATACTTTGTAATATAACCTCGGTTGGCAATTACAGAGGTCAAACGTTTCGTGTAGTTCTTGACCAGGTTTGCACACACTGCAGCAGGTATTTTGGCCCACTCTTCCATGCAGATCTTCTCTAGATCTGTCATGTTTTAGGGCTGTCGCCAGGCAACACAGAATTTCAACTCCCTCCATAGATTTTCTATTGGGTTGAGGTCTGGAGACTGGCTAGGCCACTCCAGGACCTTGAAATGCTTCTTAAGGAGCCACTCCTTAGTTGCCCGGGCGGTGTGTTTGGGGTCATTGTCATGCTGGAAGACCCAGCCACGTTCCATCTTCAATGCTCTTACTGAGGGAAGGAGGTTTTTGCTTAAAATCTCACAACACATGGCCCCATTCATCCTCTTCTTAATACGGATCAGTCGTCCTGTGCCCTTTGCAGAAAAGCAGCCCCAAAGCATGATGTTTCCACCCCCATGCTTCACAGCGGGTATGGTGTTCTTGGGATGCCATTCATCATTCTTCTCATTCCAAACACGGCGAGTGGAGTTTATACCAAAAAGTTTGATTTTGCTCTCATCTGGCCACATTACATTCTCCCAATCCTCCTCTGGATCATCCAGATGGTCACTGGCCACTTTAGATGGGCGACGTAGTGTATTACTAATGGTAACCTTTGTGACTGTGGTCCCAGCTCTCTTGAGGTCATTGACCAGGTTTCCCCGTGTAGTTCTAGACTGATTCCTCACCATTCTCAAGATCATGGATAACCCAAGAGGTGAGATCTTGCATGGAGCCCCCGGTCGAGGGAGATTGTCAGTGATCTTGTATTTCTTCCATTTTTTTAATAATTGCACCAACAGTTGATCTCACCAAGCTGCTTGCCTATTGTCGAGTAGCTCATCCCAGCCTTGTGCAGCTCTACAATTTTGTCCCTGGTGTCCTTAGACAGCTCTCTGGTCTTGGCCATGGTGGAGAGGTAGTAGTCTGACTGTTTGAGGGTGTGGACAGGTGTCTTTTATACAGATAACCAGTTCAAACAGGGTCCATTAATATAGGTAACGATTGGAGGATAGAAGAGTTTCTTAAACAAGAAGTAACAGCTCTGTGAGAGACAGAAATCTTGCTGCTTGTTAGGTGTCCAAATATTTATTTTCCACAAGAATAAACAAGTAGATTGTTTAAAAATCATACAATGTGATTTCCTGGGTTTTTTTTCTTCAGATTCTGTCTCTCACAGTTGAAGTATACCTATGATGGGAAGCACAGACCTCTCTCATCTTTTTAAGTGGGTCAACTTGTACAATTGGTGGCTGTCCAAATACTTTTTTGCCCCACTGTATATATAGCAAAAAATTCAGAGGGCACTAACACTTACCACCCAAAACTTATGAATTCCATATAGCAGTCAACCATTAATACAAAAATTAGTTTAATTAAAAAGAATTGACCTCTCATGGATCATATGTTAGCATACAGTAAATACATAAAATTGTATACAATAGATACATAAAATTGGCTGTACAATTCAATCCAATAGTTTCTCAGCAGGGCTGGATTAAGCATTGGGGATGCCCGGGGCACTTAAGACAGGGGGGCCCGATGGAAGGTGCGGGATGTAGATTAAATTGTGCATACCTCCAAACATGTCCCATTCCAGGAGGGACAAAATGCTCTCTACCTGGACTTCCCACTTAACATATGATTGGTGCCACATGTGTTGAACTATTTAATTGAGAAGAAAGGTGTTAGGGTCTCCTGATCTGTGCTGCCACGTCGTCATGGCAACCGGGAGACAAGTGCTAGCGGAGTAACCTGAGCGTAGCTGATACTCCGGTTCGGGTCTTTTGCTGTGCAGTGGTTACAGGCTCTGTGCACGGCAGGGGATCCGGTGCTGGTTTTTGTGCTCACAGTCTGTGAGGTCTGAGTGGGGCGTGGACAGCACCTGCTATATAAACCCTCTTCTCAGGTTAGGCAGATGCTGCTGAATCTTTGTTGGTTAGTCAGTTCCTGAAAACTAGCTAGTACTGTGTAAACTTTGTATTTGTTTGTTGCTTACTGCAAATAGGCCTTGGGATTTGGTATTACACTCTGCCAATCCAGACCTAGCAGTAAGACTGGAGTCAGTCGTTTAACCTGCTGGGGTTCTTTTGCTACTCTGTGAACCTAGCAAGTTTGCGGCTGTATTCTCAGACTTGCCTGCCAAAATCCTTTCTCACTGTGCAAGGTGTTCAGGTGTCAGTTTAGTGGCAGTAAGCTGAACCAGTGCACTGCAAGTGAGGACTAGGATTGTGGAGACTCTCCTTGTGTCTATTATTCCATCTCTGACCAAGGAGTTTACTGCCACACCCGTTGGTAACCCTTTAGGGTTTTGCTGTTGCCCTTAGCAACAGCATTTCGGGTTCTCTACGTATTAAATCATAACATCTCGCTTCTTTCCATCTGAGCATTCCTAATACTAGGGAGACACCCAGTTTCTTAGCCTTTGGGCTTCTCTGTTCACTTTGTGTTTATTTTGTTACCCTATCACCTTCTGTGTATGTAATGTCATATTCCCCAGTCTGTCTGTGAGTTCATTTGTTTTGCATCCCTCTCCGTTCAGACACCAGTACATTACTGCTGGCACTTGTGTGCATAACATATTCAGCAGCCTAATACTCCTGTTGAAATTTTGTGGGAATATGGAGCATACCCCTCAAAATACTTTGCAACAGGTGGTCGATCAGGTGCAGGTCCTGACTCGACAATTTAATGATTTGTCCATTAAAATGCACACCTCGCAGGCTGCTGGCGGAGCTACCGCAGCAGCAGTACCTTCAGGGGTTAAGGAGCCGAAAGTAAATCTCCCGGATCGTTTTTCTGGAGATCGCTCGCAGTTCTTTTGTTTCAAGGAGAGCTGCAAGCTATATTTCCAGCTTAGGCCTCAGTCTTCTTGGTCGGAGATTCAGCGGGTGGGCATAGTGATTTCCTTGCTACAAGGAGACCCACAGGTCTGGGCATATGGGTTGCAGCTGACTGTCCGTCGCTTAAAAGTGTTGATGCTTTTTTTACGGCACTGGGCATGTTGTATGATGACCCTGACAAGACGGCCTCAGCCGAGGCTCAGATTTCGATCCTTAAGCAAGGGCGAAGGCCAGTTGAGGTTTATTGTACGGAGTTTCGGAGGTTGGCCCATGATACCCAGTGGAATGACCCAGCCCTGAGACACCAGTACCGAAGAGGTCTTTCTAACCAGTTAAAAGACCAACTGGTACAATATCCCTTGCCTGATAGCTTGGATCAGCTCATGCAGTTATCCATTCGGGTGGATAGACGGCTGAGAGAGCGCAGGCTTGAAAGGGAGACCGAGGTTTCCTTCTTTCCCAAGGGAACCTCAGACTCTGAGGAATTTTCCGAGGAACCTATGCAGATTGGGGCTACCCGCCTCTCCTCGCGTGAGAAGATGCGGAGGAGACAGCAGGGGTTATGTTTGTACTGTGGGAATAAAGGTCATGTGGTAGTATCATGCCCAGAAAAGCCGGAAAACTTCAGGGCCTGAGGGTGATGGGAAATATCCTGTCAGGCCAGAAGTCAGAATTTCCCAAGAAGACTTTTATCATTCCGGTGACCTTGAAGATCCTCGATCAAACTGTCAAGACTGAGGCGTTTGTGGACAGTGGGGCCGACGGGGTTTTTATGGACCGCCAATTCGCCCTGAAACACTCTGTTCCCTTAGTACCCTTGGCATCGGAAATTGAGATTTGTGGGTTAAACGGGGAACCATTATCCCAGGGTAAGATTACCTCTTGCACTAGCCAGATTTCTTTGTTTATTGGAGCCACACACTCTGAAAAATTGTCCTTTTATGTGACTGTCTGTACTTTTGCCCCATTGGTGTTGGGGTTACCCTGGTTAAGGGCCCACAATCCTCAATTTGACTGGGGCTCTGGGGAGATTCTTAGTTGGGGTACTGATTGTTTCAGGAGTTGCTTGAGCCTTCCAGTCAGGCTTTCGCAGCTAAGTTTGCCAGGATTGCCAGGATGTTATGTAGATTTTGCGGACGTGTTCTCCAAAAGAGTTGCAGAGGTACTACCTCCCCATCGCCCCTATGACTGTGCCATTAATTTGTTGCCGAATGCTAAGCTTCCCAAGAGCAGGTTGTACTCCCTGTCTCGTCCTGAGACTCAGGCTATGGCAGAGTACATTCAGGAGAACTTGGCTAAGGGATTTATCAGACCTTCACAGTCTCCAGTTGGGTCGGGGTTCTTCTTCGTGGGTAAAAAGGACGGTTCGTTGCGACCCTGCATCGACTTCAGGGAATTGAACCGTATCACGATTAAAAACTCATACCCACTGCCTCTCATTTCGGTCTTGTTTGACCAGCTTCGTACTGCCACCATTTTTTCTTAGATTGACCTACGCGGTGCGTACAATCTAATCCGAATAAGAGAGGGGGATGAATGGAAGACTGCCTTTAATACCCACTCAGGGCATTATGAATATTTGGTGATGCCTTTTGGGCTCTGTAATGCCCCGGCAGTCTTCCAGGACTTCATGAACGATGTGCTCAGGGAATATTTGGATAGATTCTTAGTTGTATACTTAGATGATATCCTAATCTTCTCCCATTCCCTGGAGGAGCATCGGAAGCATGTACGCTTAGTCCTCCAGAAACTCAGAGACCACCGGCTTGGGGCGAAGCTGGAGAAGTACGAATTTGAAGTTCAGCAAATCGCATTTCTAGGATATATTATCTCCCCAGAAGGTTTCCAAATGGAGGGTTCCAAGGTACAGGCAGTCCTGGATATGGTGCAGCCCACTAGTTTGAAGGCGCTTCAGCGTTTTCTGGGCTTTGCGAATTTTTATAGACGATTTATCGCTGGATTTTCGTCTATAGTGGCGCCCTTGGTGGCACTCACTAAGAAAGGGGCGGATGTTGCTCACTGGTCTTGTGAGGCCAAAGCGGCTTTTGCCCGTCTCAAAAGGGCATTTGTCTCGGCCAAGGTGCTGCGACACCCAGATCCAGAGCGTTCTTTTGTGGTGGAGGTGGATGCCTCTGAGATGGGTATTGGGGCAGTGCTCTCTCAGATGGGGGTGTCTGATAATCGCCTTCATCCCTGTGCTTACTTTTCCCGTAAATTTTCGCCTGCCGAGATGAATTATGACGTGGGTAACCGGGAATTGTTGGCTATTAAGGATGCACTCGAGGAGTGAAGACACTGGCTTGAGGGGGCTAAGTTTGTGGTCTCAATTCTCACCGACCATAAGAATTTGGCATATTTAGAGTCAGCGAAGCGCCTCAATGCCAGGCAGGCACGATGGGCTTTGTTTTTTGCTCGCTTTAATTTTTTGATAACATATCGCCCTGGGTCAAAAAACATCAAGGCTGATGCGCTCTCGCGGAGTTTTGCTCCAATCCAGGAGACCACCGAGGAGCCATTGCCCATTGTGTCCCCATCATGTATTAAAGTGGGCATTACCCAGGACCTCTTGTCATTAGTCCTTAGAGCACAGGAGCAGGCTCCTCCAGACCTTCCGGTAGGTCTTTTGTTTGTGCCTCCTAGGTTAAGACAGCGAGTGTTCCTGGAATTCCATGCCAAGAAGTCGGCAGGTCACCCGGGTATTGCCAGAACTCGGGAGTTGCTATCTAGGGCGGTGTGGTGGCCCTCGGTGGCTAGGGATGTGGATCAGTGGGTTCGGGCATGTGACATCTGTGCCCGAAATAAGACTCCTAGAGGGGTTCCTGTTGGCCCATTACATCCACTCTCTATTCCATCTAAGCCATGGACCCACATTTCAATGGATTTTGTGGTGGACTTGCCCAAATCCTCGGGGATGACAGCCATCTGGGTTGTCGTTGACAGGTTTTCGAAGATGGCGCACTTCGTTCCATTGGTTGGGCTGCCATCGGCCAGACGCCTGTCTGAATTATTTATGCTGCATGTTGTGCGCCTCCACGGGTTGCCACTTGATGTGGTCTCTGACCGCGGATCCCAGTTTGTGGCCAAATTCTGGAGGGCATTTTGTTCCGATCTCCAGATTTCTGTCAGCTTGTCGTCAGGCTACCATCCGCAGTCTAATGGGCAGACTGAAAGGGTGAACCAGTCCTTGGAGCAGTTCCTCAGGTGTTATGTCTCCAAGTGTCAGACTGACTGGGTTGCTCATCTGTCCATGGCGGAGTTTGCCTATAACAACGCGGCTCACTCTGCTACAGGGATCTCTCCCTTCCTTTGTGTGTATGGGCATCATCCTAAGGCCAATTCTTTTGACCCCCTGGACTCCACGCCTGGTGGTTCCTCTGTGGTTTCGGTCCTTAGAGGTATTTGGAGGAAAGTGAAGAAAGCCCTTGTGTCTGTGTCATTAGTGACCAAAAGGGTTTTTGATAAGCGGAAAAGACTCTGCAGCTTCAAATTAGGAGACTTCGTCTGGTTGTCTACCAAGAATTTGAAGTTGAGACAGCCATCTCATAAGTTAGGCCCCCGGTTCATCGGTCCTTATAAGATCACTAGGGTTATCAATCCGGTGGCATTTCAGTTAGATCTACCCCGTTCTTTGGGTATCAATAAAACATTTCATTGTTCCCTTTTAAAACGGGTGATTAGTAATCCTTCTTCCAGTGGAAGACCTTCCCCTCTTCTGATACGTGGCCAGAGGGAGTTTGTTGTTGAAAGGATTCTTGACTCCAAGATGGTTCGGGGTCGGCTGTCATTTTTGGTGCACTGGAAGGGGTATGGCCCGGAGGAGCGGTCGTGGGTGCGCAGTTGTGATCTTCATGCCCCCTGACTGTTACGCTCTTTCTTCTCGCAGTTCCCCGATAAACCCGGTGGTAGGGGTTCTTTGACCCCTCGTCAGAGGGGGGGTACTGTTAGGGTCTCCTGCTCTGTGCTGCCACGTCGTCATGGCAACCGGGAGACAAGTGCTAGCGGAGAAACCTGAGGGTAGCTGATACTTCGGTTCTGGTCTTTTGCTGTGCAGTGGTTACAGTCTCTGTGCCCGGCAGGGGATCCGGTGCTGGTTTTTGTGCTCACAGTCTATGAGGTCTGAGTGGGGCGTGGACAGCACCTGCTATATAAACCCTCTTCTCAGGTTAGGCAGATGCTTCTGAATCTTTGTTGGTTAGTCAGTTCCTGAAAGCTAGCTAGTACTGTGTAAACTTTGTATTTGTTTGTTGCTTACTGCAAATAGGCCTTGGGATTTGGTATTACACTCTGCCAATCCAGACCTAGCAGTAAGACTGGAGTCAGTCGTTTAACCTGCTGGGGTTCTTTTGCTACTCTGTGAACCTAGCAAGTTTGCGGCTGTATTCTCAGACTTGCCTGCCAAAATCCTTTCTCACTGTGCAAGGTGTTCAGGTGTCAGTTTAGTGGCAGTAAGCTGAACCAGTGCACTGCAAGTGAGGACTAGGATTGTGGAGACTCTCCTTGTGTCTATTATTCCATCTCTGACCAAGGAGTTTACTGCCACACCCGTTGGTAACCCTTTAGGGTTTTGCTGTTGCCCTTAGCAACAGCATTTCGGGTTCTCTAGGTATTAAATCACAACATCTCGCTTCTTTCCATCTGAGCATTCCTAATACTAGGGAGACACCCAGTTTCTTAGCCTTTGGGCTTCTCTGTTCACTTTGTGTTTATTTTGTTACCTTATCACCTTCTGTGTATGTAATGTCATATTCCCCAGTCTGTCTGTGAGTTCATTTGTTTTGCATCCCTCTCCGTTCAGACACCAGTACATTCCTGCTGGCACTGGTGTGCATAACAAAAGGTACTTCAAAACAGGTGATTGCAATCATAAATTAAGAGGGAAGTCCATGCAGAGAGCATTTTGTCCCTCCTGGAATGGGTCACGGTGGGAGGTATAGATTGTGTGTATTAAATTTAAACCAATGGTGTATATTAGTTTTAACTAATTGTTTAATAATGCCTGGGTACTGTTTATAGCTCCATCTAATTGAAAGATAACTATTTTATAAACTTTTCTTGTAGTGGAACAAAGACAACTTAACCTTAAAATACACATAGAAAAATAAATACATTTATCTTGTCACATGCAAGAATAGCAGCAGCCTCTGTACTACTTTCACACTCGGACAGAATTTAAAATGACTCCTTGTGTGTGTCTCTATCTCTAGACCCAAATGGTTTAGTTGCATAACAGTTTACACAGGACTCAGACACCCAGGTGGAGAGGAGGAGAAGCTGGGATCCCTCCTGTGTCACTTACAGCTCTCTCCACCCTTCTATCTCTCCTCTGGTCAGAAATCTCCGTTGGTAGCTCATGAAACATGATATTCCTGTGTCTTTGCCTGCACTGCATACTGTTCTGCTCGCATTCTGGCTGCTGGCTCTGCTGCTACTTAAGAGGGAAAGCTAGTGATGTCAGTGTGCTCTGGCTGGGGGGCCCCATGATAAAGGGGGGCCCGGGGTACAGTATACCCTGCATCCCCCCCTTAATCTGGCTATGTTTCTCAGTACACAATTTTTTCCAAGATTTTCTAGATGTAATCATCTTGGACTTGGCTCGATGGCCTTCAAACTGTTGAAACATATGGACATAAAGCCAACGCATTTTGTCAACAAGACTTCATCAGGGGTTTATCAGTTTATTACTAGATTTTAAAATATATTTCTCCTACAGTAAAAATAATCTAATCAATAGGTCGAGATAGTGATGAGGTATGTGATTTATATCATCCCAAAAATGGGACCAATCCGATATCCCAACAAAAAGCTTTTAGATCAAATAGCTGGACATTTGGAAGAGTCCAATATATAAAAGTTCTTTCATGGAACAAAAAGAAAAGATATAAAAAAAATCAAAATAGTGTCAGCCAAAGTGGTAGATCTCCTTTACAGCAGTATATATACTTTTAACACTTTATACTGTCAGAAAAAAATGCTTTACTTAATAAAAGTATTTTTCCTTTGCCACTTGATAATACATAGTCTTCCTAGTAGATTAGCTTCTTAATGCATATCTGATATATTATAAATGTATATATTTTGGAATCTATGTATGAAGCAATGTTAGCACCTTTCTCTGACTCTGACTGAGAAATTGGTGATCACTGCTTCCTCCCATTAAAATGTTGTAGTATCTCTATTTTTGTAGAGTACCCCATCCATATAGCATACTATTGGGACTACAGTAGGCACTAGGCATAAGTGGTGAACCCATAAAATCCAAGGGGCATCTCTGGGAACCCTCAGAGTCTAAAGGGGGGTACTCACGGAGCGATCGCTGCTTAAAATCTAAGCAATCTGACTAGATTGCTTAGATTTTAAGCAGCGATCACTCCGTGTGTACCTCTCACAGCGATAGCGATGCGCAGCCCCGCTCATCGCTATCACTGGTGCTAGATTGGCCTGCATGCAGGCCAATCTAGCAGGTCGCTCACTTCACCCGCTGGGTGAAATGAGCGCTCCCCCCGCACGCTCAGCACACATCGAGCTGTGCTGAGTGGGGGGAGAGATGTGTGCTGAGCGGTTCGCTCAGCACACATGTCTCCCTAGATCTGCCTTAATGCCTTTTCATTAGGCTACTGGTGAGGGGTTTGTATCCTCAGCATAGGAGTGGGATAGTAGTCAGGGCACTAAGAGGAGTCCTGGGGGGTAAATCAGACCTGATCATAGATGTGCAAAAAAAACCCGCACATGTCCGATCAACTTTTTAAACATGCGGGACCCAGCACAGGACAAGTCCGCACTGCATGCTGGATCCAGACCCCCCCCCCCCCCGCCCAAGACATGTAATAGCATCGCACGGCGGCGATGCTTTTGCTTGTTTAAAGTAGCCCTCTGCCTGTGCAGCATAGCTGCAAAGGCAGATGGCTACCCGCCATGTTAAGGGTCGCCACGACCCGCCCCAGAAACAGTCTGGACACGGCTCCGGGCCGCGCCCCTTAAACGAAGCGTCAGTGCCCACAAAATGTGGCGTTGATGCCCTGTTCCCACTCCCTCCAGGTCTTAAACTGCGTTCTGAAGAGAATGCTGTATAGGACCATGCACATGCACGTACCTGCAAAAAACGCTTCATATCGATTTTTGCACATCAGCGACAGGGTCTGAATTAGTCCGATGGATTGATAAACTGCATACAAAAAAAACTTCTAAATTGCTTCAATATGCAGCAATATGGACTGTTCATTTTTATAGTGACATCGCAAATTCTCATAAATAGACCCCTGAAACTGAAATGAGAGCTAGGGTACGGTTACATGGTATCCATTCCTGATGTTCAATTTCCCCTAGTGCTGATATACGTAGTTATTTGATGCTAAATACTCCACTGTAAGCACAGTCTGTTTGTCTCTGTTTACGCATCTACTGAGAAAGAAGGCAGAACTGCAGCTTTCCAATCACACATTTGGAAAAGGAACACACCCACAGTATGAATCATTTTACCAGGGAATCTGTGTCATGCGAACATCAAAATAAACTTAATGCATTGTATTATTATGTAGCGTTAGCTTTTATCTTACCGATTACACAAAAAATGCTTGTATTATAGAGTGCAAATTTCAATAACATTTACTATTAAACAAACCATTTATACATAGAAGTAATTTCTTGTAAATTGACTTCTCAACTTGTGCTTCATACAGTGGGCCAGATGTACTAAGCCTGAAAAGTGATAAATATCACCGTGATAAAGTACCAGCCAATCGGCTCCTAACTGTCATTTTTCAAACACAGCCTGTAACATGGCAGTTAGGAGCCGATTGGCTGGTGCTTTATCACAGTGATATTTATCACTTTTCAGGCTTAGTACATCTCCCCCAGTATGTCAAGAGCACATTGTGAGTAAAACATTGAAGATTAAATATAAAGGTCAGATGCAGCTTTGATAGCAGCCTAGTCCCAAATTTGTACCAAGTTTCTGGTTTGGTGCACAAATTTATGCAGCAAAACACCAGCATTTGCAGATGAGCAGAAATGAGGAGCCAGACTGGCTCCCTGCAGCAACTTCTGTCACTGTGAGCTTGTAGTACGTGTCCCCGTTTGGGTGCCATACCTCCAACTGCCCCAATTTTCGCAGGACAGTTACGTTTTTTTGGGGACTGTCCCGCTGTCCCACCCGTGGGCCACAGTGTCCGGTGGTAATGGTGGGGTGTCTTCTGTTTGCCGGTGGCCGGGCTCCCGACGACCAGCACACCGGTGGCGGAATCCCGACCGCCGGCATACCGACATCTTTTCTCCCTCTAGAGGGTCCACGACCACCCTGGAGGGAGAATAGATAGCGTGGCGCACGTAGCGTGCCACCGTGCCCGCAGCGCGGTGAGTGCAGTGAGCACATTTGCGCTCGCCCAGCTGTCGGTATGCCGGCGGTCGGGATTCCAGCGCCGGTATACTGGTCGTCGGGAGCCCGGCCACCGGCATACCTACTACACCCGTAATGGTGGTAGGGTGGAGAGGCAGTTGGGAGGCTCCTGTCACTCACCGTAGTGCAGAGCAGAGCTGCTGTGAATAGACGCTGTGTGCCATGCCGCCACTGTGACGAAAATAGGAGGCATGGCGGTCAGTAGCAGCATTGCCACGAAGCCATGCTCCCTTTTTCTGAGGCCACAACCCTTTGTGGGCGGGAGCAACTTCGCCACGCAGAAAGGTCCCACTTCATAAATGTTGGGAGGTATGGGGTGGTGTCCCATCCAGGGGGCTGTCTGTGACAGCTGTCACTGGAGAGACAGGGAGGGAGAGATTACAGCCTCCTCATATGGTCCGGGGGTGTAATCTACCCCTTCCTGACTCCTTGGTGACAGCTGTCATAGACAACCCCCAGACAGACAAGCCCCGGGTCGGGGACACACACTACAAGCTCCACAGCGGAGCCGGTCCAGAGTGGAGTTCCAGATCTGGACCACTTTTACCCAATCCTGAAATTAGTAATGGCAGAAGGGAGGAATTTGGTGCAGTGAAGGTTTTCACAACGCAGGACAGAGTAGGCTCCTTCATGTACATCGTTTTGCATATTTATTCAAAAATAAGCTATAATTTTGTTGAGCACGATTATTGTAGTGGACAAGGGAGCACATGATCTAGAGTGTTGCTTCATATTCATGGCCATGCTCACTCCATAATCTAACCTAAATTCTGCACCATCATGGAGCTGGCAGACATCGCATTTTGTATAAAGAAGAACAATCACAAGCACACTTCTCAGGCTGCCGCACACTGCACTGGGATAATCACCAAACACAGGGACATAACAAAATTTGTGTTGCTCTAAGGTTCCTCAGAAATATGCAGCTAATACAACTCAAACAATAAACCATCTACAGTGTTCAGAAAGATCAAGTCCCAAAATGTTGTTTGTTCCTGTTGTTCTGTTTTTCTTCACTAGTGACTCAAATATCAAAACAGGAGAAAATGACAGAAATAGTGTAATACTATTTTACTATCACATTCAATGGAGTATATGAGTGCATTTAAACTTGTATAGATTCTTTCCCAGGTCCTTTGTAAATTTCACTGTTTTCTTCACATCACATTAAAGTGAAAATACCAGTAGTGCAGCACTATATGTGTATTATTAGTAGAGATGAGCGGGTTCGGTTCTTCACCATTTGAGTCCGGTTCCGAGCCAGGCTCGGGTTTTCCCGTATGACTCGGAAACCAGAACGAGGCAAAACGTTATCATCCCGCTGTCGGATTCTCGCAGGGTTTGTATTCCGTATAAGGAGCCGCGCGTCGCCGCCATTTTCACTCCGGCATTGGAGAGTGTACAGAGAGGATGTGTCTCCGTTCTCTCAGTGTCCGTGTCTTGTGCTGTATTTGTCCAGTCACAGTGGTTGTGTCCTCTTGCTGCCATATGTCCATTGCTGCTGTGTTGTGCTGCATCAGTTCAGTGGTGGTGTATTGTGCTGCATCAGTCCAGTGGTAGTGTCCTGTGCATCAGCCATCAGTTATTCCAGTGACCAGGCAGTCACAGTGGTTGTGTCCTCTTGCTGTCATATGTCCATTGCTGCTGTGTTGTGCTGCATCAGTTCAGTGGTGGTGTATTGTGCTGCATTAGACCAGAGGTAGTGTCCTGTGCATCAACCATCAGTTATTCCAGTGACCAGGCAGTCACAGTGGTATGTCCACTGCTGCTGTATAATAATAATAACAACAACAACAACAACAAGTCCCTTACAGTGTTGCTGTGTTGTCCTGCATCAGACCAGTGGTAGTGTCCTGTGCATCAGCCATCAGTCATTCCTGTGCCGCATATTGTGTTATATAACTCCAGAAAAATAATGGAGAACAAAAATTCGGAGGATAAAATAGGGAAAGATCAAGAACCACTTCCTACTAGTGCTGAAGCTGCTGCCACTAGCCATGACATAGATGATGAAATGTCATCGTCGTTTGCCAAGGCCGATGCCCAATGTGATAGTAGAGGGCATGTAAAATCCAAAAAGCCAAAGTTCAGTAAAAAGACCCAAAAAACAGAAATGAAAATCGTCTGAGGAGAAACGTAAACTTGCCAATATGCCATTTACGACACGGAGTGGTAAGGAACGGCTAAGGCCCTGGCCTATGTTCATGACTAGTGGTTCAGCTTCACATGACGATGGAAGCCCTCAACCTCCATTTTGCCATTTAATTCCAGTGATTTTGCAGTATAATTCCAGTGATTTTGCCATTTAATTCCAGTGATTTCTTTGGACGTATAATTCCAGTGATCTTGGCATTTAATTCCAGTGATTTTGACGTATAATTTCAGTGATTTGGACGTACAATTCCAGTGGGAATTGTTTGTGTTGCTTGGCTTAGTCATACAGTTCTCATCATACCTCATTGCACCTCTTCGACATCTTTGCATGAGGTGCTGTTTGGGGCCTAGTTTTTGAAAAGTGCCATCCTGTCTGCCACTGCAGTGCCACTCCTACATGGTCCAGGTGTTTGTGCCGCACACTTGTGTCGCTTGGCTTAGTCATACAGCAGCCTCGCTGCACCTCTTTTTCTACTTTGCATCATGTGCTGTTTGGGGCCTATTTTTTATATCTGCCCTTCTGTCTGACACTGCAGTGCCACTCCTGGGCCAGGTGTTTGTGCCGCACACTTGTGTCATTTAGCTTAGTCATACAGTCACCTCTGTGCAACCTTTTGGCCTAAAAACAATATTGTGAGGTGTGAGGTGTTCAGAATAGACGGGAAATTAGTGGAAATGAATGTAATTGAGGTTAATAATACCGTAGGATCAAAATTACCCCCAAATTCTGTGATTTTAGCTGTTTTTATGTTTTCTTCAAAAATCATCCAAAATCAAAACCAAAACACGAAAGGGTAGTTTTGGCAAAACCAAGCCAAAACCAAAACACGAAAGTGGAATTAGAACCAAAACCAAAACACAAAACATGAAAAGTGCCAGCCGCACATCTCTAATTATTAGTCGTTATGTGAGGAAGTGGTATCAGTTCATGTTATATGCGCATACTTACCTACTTTCAATTTCTCCTCTACGGGAGAAGCCCGGAGAGGAGATGATGCAGGAGACTACTGGGGGCGGGTTGTGACATAATCAAGCCCCGCCCCCAGACTGAGAAAATGCAGTGATTCGTGGGCGGGGCTAAAATGACATGATTTGCGTCATTTGAACCCCTTCCCCTCCCCTCGGACCCGCAAATACGGGAGAGTATGTCTCCATCCTGCCCGCATCACTAGGGTGCGAGCAGGATGCAAGAGACCTGCCTACTCTTCCGGGGGTGCGGGAGCCTCCCGCAGCTTCCGGGAGAGTAGGCAAGTATGTATATGCGCTGATACCGCTTTTCCCCCATGTATTAATGTGGCGAACAGGGCTGTAACTAGGGTGGTGCAGGGTATGCCCCGCACACAGCACTGCGGGGTAGAAGGCGCTGTTGGTGGCACTTGTCAATTATTAGTTTTAATTACTTTTAATTGTACCTTTCCCTCATCTGGCATCTCCTGACCGCTCCTGTCTGGCATCTCTGGCCTGGCATCTCCTGACCGCTCCTGTCTCGTTATCCCACCCCGTCCATTGCTAATATCTATACAACAATAATGAACTTAACTTGAGAGCTCTTTGTTATTCAGTCACATGCGGTCCTTTATTACATTTCAAAATGCTGACATACCCAGGATTCGAAAACCCATCACCTGTGGCATTGCCGTCCGACACTCTATTCATTGAACTATCTGACCCTGCACAGAAAGCTAGAGAATTTTAACTATTTGAGGCTCACCTTGTACTTTGTGAAAAATGAATCGGCATTGCAACTGAGCAGATCTGTGCAGTGTGTGGCTGCAAAGATTGGATGTGTGGCTGCACACTACACAGATCTGCTTAGTTGAAATGCTGATTTTTTTTTTTTACAAAGTACAAGTAGCTTCATATAGTTATATAGTTATAAATCGCGTAGTTCTCATTAAGGCCCGTATTCACTGGCCGATGTGGGAGAGATGTGTGCTGAGCGTGCGGGGGGAGACGGGGGGGGGGGGGTGTGGCTGCTCATTTCACCCACTGGGTGAAATGAGCGACCTGCCAATCTAGCACCGGCGATAGCGATGCGTGGGGCTGCGCATCGCTATCGCTGTAGGGTGTACACACGGAGCGATCCTGCTTGAAATCTAAGCAATCTAGCCAGATTGCTTAGATTATTGCTCCGTGAGTACCCCCCTTTAGAGATGTGCGCCGGGCCTTTTTTGCTGGATTTGGCTCTAATTAGTAGATCGGCTTTTGGATTTGAATTTGCCAAATCACCGTGACTGGATTTGGATTTGGACAAAAAACAAGCTAAAATCACTTAATTTGTCCCTAGAGTATTATTAACCTCTATAACATTAATTTCCAGTCATTTCCACTCAATATTACCACCTCACAGCTCACAATATTGTTGTCACTCAATATTGGCCAATCCTGAAATTAGTAATGGCAGAAGGGAGGAATTTGGTGCAGTGAAGGTTTTCACAACGCAGGACAGAGTAGGCTCCTCCATGTACATCGTTTTGCATATTTGGTCCACCTCAATTATGGCCTGCAAGCAGCAACGTTGTCCTCAGTGATGGCATACAAAGGTCAGCCACAGCTCTCCTCCTCTTCCAGGGACCATCTCTCACACCGAAATTCTGCAAACCACTCATAGACAGTGGTTCATGATGGTGCTTCCTCCGCAATAGCAGCTCGTAGTCGGTCAAAACTCTCCTGCTGTCGCAGGGGAATAAGTATTATGTGTCAGCACATGGGATCCCGGCGGTTGTTTATACCAACTCCAGGATCCCGATGTTTTAGAAGCCAGCAGGGGTGAGTAAGGGGTGTTCCCCCTCCTCTCCCCAACCCCCTATCCCTAACCCTCCATCCCCGCAGCCTAACCTTAACCTTCCCACCTTGTTGCCTAACCCTAACCACCCCCCGGAGGTGCCTAAACATAACCCTCCCTCCCACAGCTACCTAACCCCTAACCCCCCCCCCCCCCCCCCCCCCCGCAGCCTAGTCCTAACTTTTGCATCCCCCCCAGTCCTCCCCCCCCCCCCCACCCCGCCCTGATCTTTCCTGGCTTTTGCGGCGCCGACTGTCCTCATTCAGGATCCCGGCTGTCAGTATTCTGGCGCCGGGATGGTGTACCCATTCTGGATGCCAGTGTCGGCATTCAGAATAAGGTCGGTTTTTCCGACATCAGTATTCTCACTGCCGGGATACTGACAGCTGGGATCCTGATTGTATCCCGCAGGCCACTCTTGTAATTGTAGAAAATCATGGCTCTCCAGTGGCCTCTGTTGAGCTCTATAACGAGTTCATGAAGGAAGTGAACATGCTGACTTCTTTGATGTGCAGTGCTGCTTATATACAGAAGGGCAACAAAGTATTTGGACAGCCACCGATTGTGCAAGTTGACCCACTTAAAAAGATGAGAGAGTTCTGTAATTTCCAAACATAGGTACACTTCAACTGTGAGAGACAGAATCTGGAGGGAAAAAAAAAACAGGAACTCACATTGTATGATTTTAAAAACAATTTATTTGTATATTCTTGCGGAAAATAAACATTTGGACACCTACCAAGCAGCAAGATTTCTGTCTCTCACAGACCTGTTACTTCTTCTTTAGGAAGCTCTTCTATCCTCCACTCGTTACCTGTATTAATGGCACCTGTTTGAACTGGTTACCTGTATAAAAGACACCTGTCCACACCCTCAAACAGTCAGACTGCTACCTCTCCACCATGGCCAAGACCAGAGAGCTGTCTAAGGATACCAGGGACAAAATTGTAGAGCTGCACAAGGCTGGGATGAGCTACTCGACAATAGGCAAGCAGCTTGGTGAGAAGAGATCAACTGTTGGCGCAATTATAAAGAAATGGAGAAAATACAAGATCACTGACAATCTCACTCGACCTGGGGCTCCATGCAAGATTTCACCTCGTGGGGTATCCATGATCTTGAGAACGGTGAGGAATCAGCCCAGAACTACACGGGAAGACCTGGTCAATGACCTCAATGACCCTCCTGCAGCGCCCGAAAGGTCCCCCCTGCTTAAGCCAGCACATGTCCAGACCCGTCTAAAGTTTTCCAGTGACCATCTGGATAACCCAGAGGAGGATTGGAAGAATGTAATGTGGTCAGATGAGAGCAAAATCGAACTTTTTGGTATAAACTCCACTCGCCGTGTTTGGAGGGAGAAGAATGATGAATGGCATCCCAAGAACACCATACCCCACTGTGAAGCATGGGGGGTGGAAACATCATGCTTTGGGGCTGTTTTTCTGCAAAGGGGACAGGACGACTGATCCATATTAAGGAGAGGATGAATGGGGCCATGTGTTGTGAGATTTTGGGCAAAAACCTCCTTCCCTTAGTAAGAGCATTGAAGATGGAACGTGGCTGGGTCTTCCAGCATGACAATGACCCAAACACAACCGCCCGGGCAACTAAGGAGTGGCTCCGTAAGAAGCATTTCAATGTCCTGGAGTGGCCGAGCCAGTCTCCAGACCTCAACCCAATAGAAAATCTGTGGAGGGAGTTGAAAGTCCGTGTTGCCTGGCGACAGCCCCAAAAACATGACAGCTCTAGAGAAGATCTGCATGGAAGAGTGAGGACAAAATACCTACTACAGTGTGTGCAAACCCGGTCAAGAACTACAGGAAACGTTTGACCTCTGTAATTTGCCAACCGAGGTTATATTACAAAAGTATTGAATTGAACTTTTTGATTGTCCAAACTATTTATTTTCCGCAAGAATATACAAATAAATTGTTTAAAAATCATACAATGTGATTTCCTAGTTTTTTTTCAGATTCTGTCTCTCACAGTTGAAGTGTACCTATGATGGAAATTACAGACCTCTCTCATCTTTTTAAAAGGGTCAACTTGCAAAATCGGTGGCTGTCCAAATACTTTTTTGCCCCTCTGTATACAGTTCTGTACCTTTACATTAGTCAGAGATTACAGTTCACAATTAGACAATCAGATTGTGTCTACTCTACCTATGCACTGCACTTAAGTGCTTTTTGTGGTGGCACTCAGGGGTGACACCACACAGTACTGACATCATTTTGTCTTCCATCATTGCTGGGTGATCATATTATACAACCCATTAAGAACCTAGCAATCTGGTGGACCATTATGCAATAGGTAGCATCTATCCTTGTGTATCAATGCTTATTCCCCTATAGATTGTAAGCTTGCGAGGCAGGGGCCTTCCTACCTCCTATGTCTGTCTGTTTTGGCCCAGTTTTGTTCTATTACTGTTGTTCTAATTGTAAAGCGCAACGGAATATGCTGCGCTATATAAGAAACTGTTAATAAAAACTGTTAATAATTTTATTGTGGTCTAATTTTTAATTCTTATAATTAGTTCCAGACACAGGAAGACATCAATGAAATAAATGAGGAAATTAGTAGATTAATTATCTACACACTCACCCAGAGCATGGGAGTTTAACTTTAAATCTTGTATCAACTTGTAACTTTATTTGAGTACTGACACCTAGTTTCAATAGAAAACGTCACAGATCCCGTTGCTACAATGCTCTTCTTGATGCCCTTTTTCAGTCCCCCACTGCCACTGGAACTGGTCTCAAATGCAACTATGCACCCCATGATGAATTATTTTCATCAGTATTTACTGGAGAGGAAAAAAATGATGGGATTATTACATAACAACAGAATTGATGAGGTCACTTTACAAAATACCAGTGGCGTGCGGTGAGGTCAGTGGCTGGTGAGGCACTACAGCCATAATGTCCTCCGAATCCTGCCGATGACCCCCTACCGCCGCAGAGCCAATTGCCCACTACTGCCCCTGTGCCGATGCCTGCTGCCACCTGCCAATGACTTACAAACTCGCCCCACCATCAACTGACCCAGCCCTCCGTCACTAATTTGCATCTCAGTCCGATGCCACCAATGCCCGGTACCCTGCCTGCTCATCATACTTGTGATATATTGTACATTTTTATAGAAAATAAATAAATAAATTAGTGTTTGGGACTGGGAGGAGGACATGAATGCAATTTTGTTGTCCAGGGCTTCCATTAGTCAAATTACGTCGCATAGTAGCGCCACTTACACAAATTACGCCAGGCAGAGCTCCCTTTTACACATTACAGCAGGTAGAGCCCGTGGCGGAACTAGCGAGCGGTGGGGCCCATGTGCGACAAAATGCTTTGGACCCCCTTCCCCATTCGTGCGCGCTGCAGGCATGCGCAAAATATATAGGGCGTGGCTTCGTGGGGAAGGGGTGTGGCCACAAAATTATACCAATTCATATAACGGTGCATAGTAGTCTCTATTATTCAAATTACGCCGCACAGTAGCACCACTACACCAGGTAGAGCCCCTTTTACACATTACGGCAGACAACGTCCACCTTTTTACACATTACGGCAGACAGCGTCCCCTTTTTACACATTACGGCAGACAGTCCCCCTTTTTACACATTACGGCAGACAACGTCCACCTTTTTACACATTTAGGCAAGCAAAGTCCCCTTATTACACATTACGGCAGACAGTGTCCCCTTTTTACACATTACGGCAGACAGTCCCCCTTTTTACACATTA